>NW_009725605.1:0-240 GCF_000703405.1 Apaloderma vittatum
CGCTTTGTTTTGAGAGCAGACTGGGAACATGTAGTTTTTAAAAAATACTGAATTTAAGAGGTGTTTCGGCTTGAGAATAGCCTTATGGTGAGTGTTCTGCACCAGGGGCTGGGCAGAGCTGATTTAAAGGTTCCGTGTGAGCCCGTGAGAGAAGCAGGTGGCATTTACGAGGAAATTGTGCTTCGGAGCTCCTGGCACCCCGCTAAGCGGTTTCTGGCCTGGCAAAAGCAGCTTCTACAG
>NW_009725605.1:305-14235 GCF_000703405.1 Apaloderma vittatum
ACCGTCCCTGCTGGCAGCCTCAGGGACACCCATTCTGGCTGAAGGCTCTGTCTGGGTTTAGTGGATGTTGTTCTGGTCTAGTGCACGCAGGTGCTGGGGGGATGCTGCTCCTGGGTATTCACACGTGTTCTTAGTTTTCACTTAGAAACAAACACGAGAAAGTCATTAAGCCTCTGCAGTATCAGTCAACAGTGGCACCGGGCACAGTGGCAAGAGTGGAACCAATTATTAAATGGTTTGGTGAGTTGTTCAGCTTTCAGACTCAGCAAGCATAAAAACTTGAACTTTGTGTGTTTGGAGGGTGTTTATTTCAGAATTGTGGTCTCGGTGCTGAGTGGGACATGTCCCGAGGGTGCTGGGGAAGAGTCCCCACCGCCGGCGTGTCCGGGGGATCGCGCTTTGCATGTACTCGTGCTTTGCGGGTTCACTTTCAGCGTGCTCCTCTAAATTCTGTTTCCTTTGATCGTTTTCTGGGGTTTGCCCCGTGTATGTGGGCTAAGCAACCTGGGGATACTCTTTAAGATTTTCTTTTAATGGTGGGAAAGAAAGGGATTGGCTTATTTATGCTAGTTTGGGGTTTGTCTGCAGTAAAATCCTGTATGTTTGGTTACTGGTATTTTTGATTCCAGAAGGCGTATTAATATTTTATGAGTGTACCTAGGCTCTTGGAAGCAGTGAAGATCAGGACTGGTCAGGTGCAATATTTATTTTTACGTGCAGGAAATACTCGTGTGATCAAGCAGTCGTCCCTACAGAAGTTTCAAGAAGAGATGGAAACTGTCATGAAAGATCCTTACAGAGTGGTCATGAAGCAGAGAAAGCTGCCGATGTCCCTCTTCTACGATCGGATTAAACCTCACGTGGGTGTCGCACGTCTGCGCGGGGCTGGGCCTTGGGTGGGAGCACAGAGGTGTCAGGACTAGCATTGTTCTGTGGGCAGTTGTGGCACTCCTCTTCAGGCTGTGTTCTAGGAGCATGAGGAGAGACAATTAGAGCTGATTGCTTGGAGAGAGATGTTTTAAGAGCCTGTTCCAAGAAAAGTTGGCATTCATTACAGGCTTTAAAATCTACGATTTTGATCTTAATTACCCTTGACAAAAATCTGAGGATTTGGTGAGATTTGTCCACTTGTTAAAGAAACAAGAAATGATCAAAGATAGCAGCTAAATTTTTGTCATTGTAGCTTAAATTACGTCTGACAGAATTTACAGTAAAAGAACTGAAGCAGAGGCCTTTGGCAAGGGCGACATATTTTGTTGCTTGTTAAATATCCACTCTTATGTTTCTCAAAGATTAAGCTGGAAAACTCAAACATTGCTAGGAGAGTGCCTGTAACTCTTGTCACAGGTTGCAGAGTTGTGTTGGACGAAGGTCTTGGTCACTGTGTGTTATGAGAAATGGAAGAACCATGGCTTGCGGGGTTTTTACCAACTTGTTTTTCCCTAGACCTCCAGAGTTCACATTCTTGACACAGAAACATTTGAAACAATGTTTGGCCCCAAATCCCAGAGGAAAAGACCAAATCTTTCTGCAAGTGATGTGCAGTCTCTGGTGGAGAATGCTGAAGCCTCATCAGAATCTTATGATCAGGGCAAGGATCGAGACCTGGTGACAGAAGACACTGGTGTAAGGTAAATAGAAGGGGGGAATTATTCTTTATTTGCATTTCTGAAAAGCCAGCTTTTGTTTTAAAGAACCATCTAGCACATCCATTGATGCTGTTACCATATGAGGAGTAAGGAAAGTGGAATTAGCTGAATTTGGGATTTTTTTATTCCTGTTTTGTCCCTATGTGTTAAACCAAACTGTTGCTTCCTTGAGCCTCATTTGTCTTTATTCATAATTTGTTTCCTGACACATGCCAGACTATCTCCAAACTCACATTTTGAGTTGGGTAAGAAACTGAGCAGAGGGCAGAGAGGAATCTTTCAAAGAGTGCCTGTTTGTAGGGACTTTCTGCAGTTGGGTGGATCAAAGGCGGAGGCCAGGTTGGGGGGACAAGTCCTCAGCTGTGTGTTGCCTGGGCCTCAGCGCCTCGTTGGTCTGTAAGTGGCTTTAGAGGAGTCAGCACTGTCACCCTGTGGCTGTGGTTGCTGATATCTCTCACAATCCACTTCCAGGGATGAAGCGCGGGAGAAGATCTATAAGAAAGGACAGTCCAAAAGAATCTGGGGTGAGCTCTACAAGGTAAGCAGTGTCGGTAACGTGCCGTGGTCACGTGCCTTGGTCTTGAAATAAAAGCTGCTAGAAGCCTACGAACTAGAGCTGCCAGGGCCAGACACCTGGTAGTCCAGAGGGATGAGCGAGGGGAACAAGACTGCGACAAGCAGAAAAGTGACATGTTTGAACGACTTAGGAGTCACCACCCACAGGAAAACCTCCCCCTTTGTAACTTTGATTAACAACATACCAGCCCAAGGCAGGTCTGTCCACTTCCTTTAGCCCCAGCCAGTCCATTAAGTGACAGTGCATTAGTGGTGGAACCAGTTTAAGGCGTGGGAAACTGCGACACATGGAAGCTTTCAGCTTCAAGGAAAACATGTCTCAGTACAGCACAACATGAGAGCAGTTCTCACCTACCCACCTCATCATCTTGAAATTTAGGGATATACAATGAGGCTGCTATGTCCCTTTAATGTAACGAAAATAAATAAATAAATAGAATCAGCCACTCCCATGTTAGGAAACACCAAGATCAAAGCATTTCCTCAGCTGGAGCTTGTGTCCCTGTGTTACCCCAAGGCTGTAACACAGCCACACTGCTTTTCCCCCGCAGGCCATAGGGGTGGAGGAAGTAAGGAACGAGCAGGCAGGGAGGGAACGCTGTGGCTCCTTCCCTGTCAGGCAGCAAACACCAAGCCCTGTGCTGCAGCACCGCTGGGGAAGGAGCTGTTGCCCACTCTTTGGAGTCTCCTCCTGAGTCTCATGTCATTCGGCAGCCACAGGGAGCGACCTCACCAGACCAAAGATCCCTCTGACTCAGGCTCCAGCCGGGCAGCTGCTGAGTGAAGGGTGGGAGGCAGCACACGGCAGCTGTGAGCTTCTTACACGGAGCTTTACAGCTTGGTTTGTTACTTAGAAATTTAGCCGCTTCAAACAACATCTCACAACACACTATTAACAAATCCTCCTTTGCTCTTTTGGAAGCAGAAGCAGCCAGTGGTTTTGAGATGAATGCCGTCAGATGTCCCACGTCAACTTTTTCCAGGTTACACAGCCTCATATTGCTGTCCATCAGAACATGCCCCTTCCCCTGGTCCACATGGGCAGCAAGGCAGAGCGCTCAGGGAGCACCTCGTGCCTCAACCGAGGGAGAAGCAGTGCTGCAATTTTCATCTGAGTTCAAGGCTTTCAGTTATTCTACATGCCACAGGCCTTTTGGAGGCACGGCTCTTAGCAGGTCGATGGGAGCCACCATTCAGCATTCCCTGTTCACCCAAGAACAGACAGGCAGTAGGATGAGAAGGCAGGAATGACAATTTCATTTTACAATCTTTGCTTCTAGGAGGAAGGATGTCACCTGACTCTGCTGACACAGTCTGCTTGTACGCATCCCAGGGAAAGGGAAGTGAGAAATAAGGAGAAATCTTTCCCTGTCCTGTCCTTCCAGATTTTTCTATTTTTTTCTAAGCCTTTTTGAGAGGCAAGAGTGTCAAAAGTCATTAAGAAAATGCAAGTACATTAGAAAAATCCTTTGAAAGTACTGAGGCCAAGGGGGGCCGATACAGCACTGACAACAAGATCAGCACAGATGACAGAATTGTTTGAACAAGTCATAGTACGTTTCTGATCTCAACATCAAGCTCTAGTTTAATCCCAGTATTGCAAGACTCAAGAGCTAAGACGTGCATCTCAGTGGTCACAACTCTTCAAGAATAAATTTACATGAACTCAAAGGTAGGCTGTTCAGGATTTTTTTAATAGGCATAAGCATGCTATGAGTCCAGTTCCTTAAGTGCAAAATTATATTTCATTTGTTTCGCACAAACATCCAAAGAGAAGATCTAACACAACACCGAGATTTTCAACTTCAAACATTTCCAAAACGGAAACCAAAACAGGCATTTCGTATTTAGTTTGTAACCGAGCTTCTCTGCTTTTTGTGGTTGTCTCTAACACCCTCACTACCTTGATGATATATCTTAAGGCCCTTTGTTAATAAGAAACTATGTGAATTTCTTGACACTTACAGTGTGGTGTTAAGACAGCTGACTGAAACCATGTTCATGCTTTTCTTGGTGAAAGACTTCAGTTCCAGTCATCTTTAAAGCAGGTCCTGAATAGGAATTTCAGCAAAAGTTTGCAGTTCTGCTATTCTGACTGTTTCAGAAGTCCCAAAACAGAAGCAGCAATATTAAAGAACCATTAAGGAAAAAAAAAAAGAACACAAAAATAATGGGCAAATGAGGACAAAAAGCTGCAGAGCACTTACAGGTAAACAAAGGCAATTGCAGTATTTTTCTCAAAGGTTAAAAAAAAAAAAAAGCAGCATATGCCTCTGTGTTGAGAATTTTAACTGCAGAGTAAATGTTCAAAGCGGATTTTTACGCCCCTGAAAACAGGGGATTACTCTGAAGCACTTTCATTTAGTGACTGTAATAACTAGCCATTTTATACATAAATGCCACATTCTGTATCCATATTCTAAAATAGATTTCCTTAAAGTATGATACATAGCAAAAGGAAAACCTCTTTCCAAACCAATACTGCTTGCACGTAGTTATTGATGAGCTCTACCAGTTTCAGAATAGCAAACATCCAATTATGTAACAATATAAATATTGATTACTAAAGTTATAGGTATAAAAGCTCTATGTAAAACCACATGCTACAGCCCATCCGTACAAAGGCCAAGAAAAAAGGTTATATTCTTCTTATAAAAAAGTGCTACTGCAGAATTGACTCATTTGTTGTGGATGTTTCTCAAGAAATACAGATTGTTTGGCTCAGTGTTTCCCTACAAAAGATTCTAAATCCTTCTCAGAAGAATTCAGGACTAACAAAGCAGTTAGTTTCAGGCTGCTCAATTAAAAAATAAAAAAAATCTCTTTAGTTATGGCTAGGCAACCAAACAAGTAGACAAATTTTCATTTTTTCTATCAACTTTTTCCCACTTTTCACTGTTACTTCAAAAGTTTCCACCTAGATTTAGTCCACACAGAGCACCATCAGACAGTACCTGTGTGACAGCCCAAGCAGTTTAAGAGGGTGACCTGTGGCATCCGGCCATTTCAAACATTTCTAGTCTATTAGGCTTTAATTCATCTGATTTTCTGTCAAACAGATCAGGAATTAATGGCCAGGTATCTCCTCAGCTGAGAACCCCAACTACTTCTTCAACGACCCCACCTGTAAAGCAGCACTAGCCTGCCACCCCCCCTAGGAAGCCCCATTTGAAATACAGTAATCTGTCTCTTTTCCCTCCACCAGAGACATGGGACGGAGTGAAGGGGGGAGAAAACCTCTAAGGCAAGAGTCCAAGAGGTGCTCAGCTCCCACGTGAGCTTTAAAATACCTCTTCCTTTATATACTAAGGCTACCGCATTGGATTTTCCCAGACAATCTTTTTTACCCCTAGATACGTTCAAGTAGAAAGAAGAGAACTTGTCTGTTTATTTGGGATTTCCAGGTGTCACGCAGTCTAGAGCAAGAGCAGGGCCTGACACACCTGGAAGCCCAGAACGAGCACTCAGACCACCTGCACCTTCAGTGCATCCTTGGGCAGAGCCCTGCACACCCGAACAGAGCCAGGCTTGCAGCCCGAGGTTCCAGACCCCAGCAAGACAATTCGGAACAAGAATACAGCTGCCCAACATCTGGAACCTGCAGGACAAACAGCTGCTATGATAATGTCTGGCACAACCTGGTCACACAGGCCCATACCACCCGTATATACGCTCCTGCTGCGATATCTGAGGTACAGGAGCTGTATATACTGAGTTACAGTTAGGGAATAACGACACCAGGAATGTTCCCAAATATGCCTCCATATGTTCCACATTAAGTATGACATTCACTCTTATACCTTTAATCTTTCCACATAAAATCTCAGGTATTCCTATCTGTATGGCAAAGACAGTATTTTTGAGCTGGTCCACGACACTGCAGTGCATCGATGTCAGATTTTGAGCATTTGTTCAGCAGCTGCTAAGTGAAAAAGAAAGTTTTCTGTAGCTGGCGGAAATCGCTTTTGTTTCAGGGCCTCAGAGTTAAGGGTTCGCTTTTCACTGCCATCAGAAACTTCAGTAAGTGAGGCTAAGGTAGCCAAGATTTCTTTTGTCTTCAGAGAAATATCCTTAAAGAACAGAAAAACAAGCAACCGTCAATACAGTACTGGGTGTTAGAGTGTTTTAACGCTTAATACAAAAATAGAACAACACAGAACAAAAAGAAAATAATGCTGCCTGGCAGAAGAGGGTCTGGCGGTGCTGGCAGACAGCCTGCTAACAGGAGCCAGCAGTGTGCCCAGGTGGGCCAACAGCATCCCGGCCTGGATCAGCAATGGTGTGGCCAGCAGGAGCAGGGTACTGGGCACTGGTGAGGCCACAGCTTGAGCACTGGGTTCAGTTCTGGGCACCACAGTGTAAGAAAGACATAGAGGTGCTGGAGAGGGTCCAAAGAAGAAAAATGAAGCTGGTGAGGGGTCTAGAGAACATGTCTTGTGAGGAGCGGCTGAGGGAGCTGGGGCTGTTTAGTCTGGACAAGGCTGACAGGAGACTTCACTGCTCTCTACGCCTGCCTGAAGGGGGCTGTAGGGAGGCAAGGGGTGGTCTCTTCTCCCAAATAACTAGCAATAGGACAAGAGGAAATGGCATCAGGTTGCACCAGGGGAAGTTTAGATTGAACATTACTAAATTCTAATTTCTTTACTGAAACAGCAGTGAGGCATTGCCGAGGGAAGTGGTGGAGTCACCGTTCCTGGAGGTGTTCAAAAAACGTGTAGACGTGGCACTTCAGGATATAGTTTAGTGGTCATGGTAGTGTTTGGTTGACAGTTGGACTTGATGATCTTAGAGATATTTTCGAACCTCAATGATTCTACGATTCTATAAATAAACAGTTACTTTTAAACAAAGACCCATTTATTTTAAGGCAAACTTGAAACAGCTCTTCAGCCTGCTCCTGTGCGATGTTGAATGAAGACTGCACAGCCACTCCACAGGCTCCTCTCCCCAGCCTAACTGCTCTTTTGACTCAGTTGCTCAGTTGTGAAATGTCTAATAATCAATTAGATAAAAAAGCGAAAAAAACCAAACCCAAATAACAAAAACATCAAAAAAATGAGGCTTTAGAGCTGAGAAGCCTTATCTCAGTAGGACTCTTGCAAAGGTATTGACAACACAATTGACAAGGTATTGAGCAAAAGACATTCTCTGTAGAGTAAAACTGGAAAACTAATTTTACATGTAGTTTTTTAATTAATACAATTCTGAAGTTTATCCAGCAATGTGGTTACACAAGAGAAAACAGAAACCAATTACAGCATCCTTAAAAACCTGTGTAAAGAATAAAAATGCTCATTTGTAAAAAGAGGCTACAAGAGATCAACTTATTCCCAGGGACAATCTTCCTCGTACTTCCCCCCTCCACCAAGACTTAGTGACAGAAGTAATTTAACTAGATTTAAAAATAAAAGAAAAAAAAGTATATTCACCTTAATGACTTGGCTGTCTGATTTATCTGGATCTTCTGCAGATTGAACAATTAGTTGTCCAATTTCTTTGTGAAGTTTTCCCATTGCCATTGCCTCTGAGTAAGAACAAAAAAAAGCACACACTCACGTAAAATAACCATTTCTGCGATATCTAGGAAAGCCTACGAAGAACGAGCCCAAACAAGGAGTCCTCTTCACAACTGCAATTGGAAATCTATTAGTAAAGGCAGTAACTTGATGTATCAGCAGCCAGCACAAGCAAATTGTCTACCTCTAAAGCGGTTCAGAGCATACAAGCTTTCCTTTCAAATAGTCCCCAATCTCCAAGTATTTAGAGCGATGTTTTTCTAAAGATTCATGCAGTACCTTTGCTTTCAGCCAAACATCTCATCCACATAACTAACATGAACATTTTGAAACCGCAGTTGTGCATTTATCGGAAGATGAAGAATTTCCTTCCAAATTCCAACTTTTCATCTGTCTTTCAGGGTCTCAATAAAACTGAAAGACAGAAGCTTATACGTTGACTTTTCAGAACATAGATGGAAGAAGAATCGAGACTGACTTAGAGCAAGGCTCAGCAGTAACTATCAGCTCTGGAATAAACAACCTGTAAATCCAAAATATAGAAAGCAACCAACCTTTTACAACAGGGGAAACTGTGATCTCACTATCTGCCAAATTCACATACACATCGTAAAGGTCTGGTCTACTGTTCACTTCAGAATCTGTAAATCCAGCAATGTAACCTAGAGAGCAGAATTTGGGCAAGATTAGGATCTTCGTGAACAAAACCAAAACAAAACCAAGATCCTGTGAAAAACCATAGTCCTTACATCTGTTGACTCATCGGAACAAGAAGGTTGCTCTGCTGATATTATCAGTCCTTTAGCAAGCAGAACACTTCACTTCCAAGGAGCTTAAAAATCAACCTCTAAAATTGCCTTGAACGTGGATAAACGGTTAACTATACACATAATATAAAAATTTGAAATTTAAAACTCTCTTACTACTAATACTATTCATTTTCAAATGAAGAAGACACCACACTTCCTCTTTAAAAGAATCTCTACTCCAGAGCGCCTTGTCACAAGGTCAGTATTGGAACAGAGGAATAAAACCACGTTTTCCTATGCACAGCGTGCTGGGTAAGTAAACCTAAGAGCACCCCTTTTCCCTGTGGAAGTCATTCAGTGAGCTGAAACAAGCCCTGTTAGTAATACAGGAGAAATACTGAAGGTGAGCAGCGTCCCTGTCCATGGCACAGGGGTTGGAACCAGACGATCTTTAAGGTCCCTTCCAACCCAAACCATTCCATGGTTATTCTGTACAGAGAAGCTTCTTAATTGGCACAGGAGGTGTCGCGCCAACCGTCACATAAACGAAGGGCCTCTTCTTGGATTACACGTTAAGCACTGTGCACACATGGCAATGTGTCACACAGATCAAACTCCTACAGAGCTGCTAAAGTCTGTCTGTGAGCCAGACACTTCACTGGCAGCAGACAAAATAAACATTTTGGAACTTCAGAGTTAGGAAGTGTGGAGAAAAAAAAATCCTACCAATTCAGTTTCTACCTATGTGTAGAAAACAGGGGAGGGAAAAAAGTAGCTTATCTAAAGTGAGCTACTTCTGTGCAACCGGAAGACTTTCAATACCTCTAATCACAGCATCAAAAAAGTCTCAAAGCTGCTTTGCATCTGTGATGAGGGACAGACTTATGCAGATCCACCCAGAAACAGCACATTAACTAGTTATCTTCTAACATACTTGTTTAATTTGCCTTTTCTGTTTAACTTTGAAAAATAGCATTAACAGCAAAGTAACCTTTTTTCCCCTCCAAAAGCACTGGTGCAAGACCTTGCAGCAAAAGAAACTGAAACAAAAAAAATTTCCTTATATTTTTGATTAATAAGTTATTACTACCTGTGCAGGCTTTTAAGGCTTCTACTTCCTCCTCATTTAGATGCACATAGGAATGAAGAATTGACCAGTCTTGTCGATGCCACACTAAAGCAGGCAAAGTCCTAGGGAAATCAGATTGGTACTTGACACACAGGAGATTTTTATTTATACTAATTAAAATTTCACAGTACAAAATGCATGTCATAAGAAAGAACTACCATGACTACGTCTTATTTGGCACATGTATACATGAACTACAGACATTTCTACTACCAATGCAAGCAGAGTTTATTGCTCCTTCTACAGTTAATTTTTTCCAAGTTGACAAACATATGGCCAGAGCCCTAAAACGTATTTAGCAGGATTTCAATAAACAGGTTTAGCAAAGATTTTTTTGTTGTACTATTATTATAGACATTTATCTCAATGAAGGTTCAAGACTTGCTGGACTTTTAGGGGTGGGTGGGGAGGTAAGGATTGACAAAGTACCTGGTAAACTCCTGGACAGCTTCTATTCTAGGATGGTACACTACAATTCTCTTCTTTAGCATCAATGCTGTATATAAGATAACTGTTTCCATCCCAAACTGAGATACTATATCTAGAAAAGAGAGGGAAAATATTTTAAAGAAGATATATATGCTGATATTATAATCTGCTTTTTTGAAGAAGTTTAATAATAACAGCACAGATGATACTGTTAACAGTATTTACTTAAAGTACACATGAAAACCGGATTGTATTTTATGTTGTACAAAAGAAATCAGAATAGAGGCTTCTGGTACTAATTAACCTTTGATGGAACCAGCAAGATAAGCCTTCCGAGCATCAAAATCCCTGCTGAGGAAAGAGCCATTTTCTTCACTTTGGCAGATCCCCTTTGTAAGGACTGCAATGTAACTCTCCATCATTTTAACTGGACTTCCATGCTTCAAGTAGATTCTGTGTGAAAAGAAGAGAATTTGGTATTTTGACTATAATCAGTACCAGCAGACATGAAAAAAAAAAATCACAGTACCATAATTATCAATACTATTGGCAAGAATTCCCATTTTGGATGCCCAGTTGAGGTTTTAAATACTAAACTAGAAGTCTTTCAACAGCACACAGGTCTTTTAGGATTAAAAACTACCCTGTAGTTTTATTTGCATTTTCTGTTTTATAAAAGAAACATTTACTAACGTAGAAACACAGCACATAGGGGTAAGCACGTGTCCAGACTAAGGATCCTTTGCAGACTTGGAAGGCACTTGCTTTATGAAAAGGCAACTACTACACTAACTTCTATTATTACATGCAGACCATGGGACTAGTTTTGTTATCTAAGTATCACTAGACATTCTTCTGTACACTTTGTTAAACTATGAAAGAAAAATATAAACATGTCCTTGACGCTCGTTTGAAAAAAGAAAAAAAAAAAAACCAACTCAAAAAACCCACAAAACAACCACACGCCAACAAAATCTACACACTTGTATCTGTCTTCCAGAAAGGAAAGAGACACCGTAACCTATTTTTGAGGTTAAGGTACTTCAGGAATAACCCTGAAGCTCTCAACTACCTGTTTTCCACATTAGCTATAGTAAGGTTATGTCCCACCTGAAACTCAATTATCGTATTTAGAGGAAGCCATCCTGGACTTAAAAAGAAGAATTAGCTGATAAATCAGCAGTAATGTGAGTCACATCGAATCTAAGTATTTCAGGTATTGGTGAAATAGAACAATCTCAGTTTTTCAACACCCTGCAGAACTGATAACCCTGACAGCACTCCCAAGTCTGTGACACAATAATCTCACAACTGCATCCAATTAACTGCAAAATCTCAGGGAACACTCTTGGTACGAAAAGCTGGAACCCACCTCATCTGGGAACTGAAGGAAAAGCAAAGAAAGATGCAGGAGAGATCAGGAGAATTGGGACATGGAGGAAAGTGAGTAAACAGGACAAGGGGAGGAGAATATGGCAGTCTGGTTGTAAAAAGAGAAAAGACAGAGCCACAGGACTCAGGAGGCACAGGGCTCTCATTTTCCCAGAGGAAAGCAAAAACCAAGCTCTCCTTGGTTCAGAGGAGCTGCAACAAGTGTCTGGAGCCGAGATGTTGCGGAGAGATGCAAGCTGCCCGCCATGCACGTGGCGACCTTTGACTACCGACCTCTTCTCCAATGTTTAACCTTTTTACAAATATGTTCTCAGAGAAGATAAGCACGTGTTTGTGGTGGGGGGTGAGGGGCTGGAGAATACACCTTAAAACCTACGGGATGTCTGACAATCACCCAATACTTCTTCCCCGAACTCAACATAAGCACAAATCAAGGGTTTATATGAGTCACAGTCTGCAGGAAAAATTTTCCAGCAGATTGTTACACCAAATGCAAACACACCATAATAAAATTTTATCTTTTGCCTTGGCAAGACCAAAGCACGCACACAGCAATACCTCAAAGCAGCTTTTATACAGACCTACACAATATCCTAGTGAAGGCTGCGTATTTCTCGGGGTTGAAGTCTTTGGCCGTCAGCACGATGGAGAAGTGGGTCACCTGGGCAAGAAACACACACAGAAAAACACGCAGCTGATTTAATGATCCCATACAACCAGTCTTTTCCACATTATTGAACTTACTGCAGTACTCTGACAAGGTGTTTTGAACAAAAAAAACCCAACCAAACAAAAAAAAGGTAAGCAGTAGCAGCAGATCCAAGTTACCAACCACAGAAAAGGCCCAGATATAGATTTCTGATGTGACTAATTTCCACTGAGTCAGCTCTAACACAAGCTATCTTTTTCTTAATCTATTCTATAAGAGTTGCTTTCCTTTAATCTCTTCAGACCATTTTAAAAAAGAGAAAGGTATTTTTCTTCCCCACAGCAAGTAGGAACTTCTGGAATTTGTTGCAAACGGAGGGTGCAGAGAGCATCAGCGTATTTTGAAAGAGAACGGGAAAGAAACAACATGGATAGCAGGGCCACAAACGGAAATCCTCTTTAACTTCCTTAATGAAATGACTGGGGGCTGGGAGAGTATGAGGCTAAAAGTCTGCAGACAATGACCAGGCTTATGTGTCTTCCTTAAATAGCATCTTCCACTGCCACTGTAGGACACTTCGTTTTACTTTTTCCTATACCTTTAAGGTTCGTAGAAGACGTAAGCTTGCAGCGATGAAAGACAAGGAGCACTGCCGTGGCCATGCAAAATTACCACGTTTACCTTCTACTTAACCAAATAACACGAAGTATGAAAACTGAATAAACTTAACAGACAATTCAATTATCTTCATAAGAGGGAAAGCATAGAAGATACGACCATATTTGCAGTTTTTCCAGTTATCCATGCAACAGAAAAGAAAGAACCTATAAAACTCAACACTTTGGGAAGAAAAAAGGCAACAAGTTCTAGTATGGCTAGTACGAAAGAACCTCTGTAGAGCTCTTTTGACAAAAGAAAAAATGCTGAACTTGAAATGCAAAGTAACTAGAAATAACGGCATGAAACAGTATTTCCTTTTTAATACAAATAATCTACATTAGGTAACCAGTATCTCAGTCCCAATACATGTCTTGGTGAAAAATGAGATGTGTGAACTGCTTCAACAGCCCGGTAAGAGCAGTATGTGTGAGCCCAAAAAACCTCAACTCCCTCACAACACGCAGTGGGAAAACATGGCTCAAACTGCTTGGGGAAGCTCTGCAGAAGTTTTCCCTGAGCTCTACTGAACAACCAGCCGGCCAAATCCTACCTTTTTCAAGGCTGGAGAATCTTGAACTTCCACAGTTGTGATGTAGAACCAGGACCTCTTATACTGGCCGAATACAAACGTGTGGAGCAATTTATTTTCATCTGTAAGGCAGCACTTTCGCAGCAACAGACTCCTCAGTTCAGCTGTTACGGACGGATAACACCAAACCCACAAAGCATCTCCGTTGGAGTCTTTTTCTATGGTGGAAAGATGTTCACTGTGAGAATGCCAAACAGCAGCAAGGAAGTAAATTGATGGGTTAATCAGGTTTGTTTCCTGGAGTCAGATTAAAATTCCACCTTACCCTGACCCTAGACAACCAGTTCTGCCACCATCGGTTAAGCTGTAAGGCAGCACTTGTGCTATGGGGTTTTATTTTTCATATGTTAATACCCATCCACTCTTGACCTGCCTGATGAGGTGAAAAAGCAGCACCCGGAGTTTATACACACAAGCGAGGCACAGAGCAAGCACGCAGGCCAGCCTATTTAGGATTTTCCCCTGCTCTTCCCAATTCTGATTTCCTAACAGAAACCTCAGAAACCGTCAATTTAAGGCGCTCCGGCCGAGCTGCGCACGATTTAGCTCAGGAACAGCCAGACTTAAACTAAATTAAGAGAGACACCGGCCT
>NW_009725606.1:0-319 GCF_000703405.1 Apaloderma vittatum
CTCACATTTTCCTTGCTTCTGAGGTGGCCAGATCTTTCTGGCGTGTAAAATGACGTAATATCATAACCCTCCAAGTGCTAGACCTCAAACGACACACAGAGATCCCGAGCACAGACAAGGGAAGCCAATGTCATTCTTATCTGATACCTTCATTAACTTCTCCAATGACATAACTGGCTTGGCAGATGAGTAGAGATTACTCCGATATCAGTAAAGCTTTTCATAGAATCATAGAAGCATAGAATGGCCTAGGCTGGAAGGGACCTTAGAGATCATCTAATCCAACCTCCCTGTCATGGGCAGGGACGCCTCTCAACTA
>NW_009725606.1:497-1640 GCF_000703405.1 Apaloderma vittatum
TTGTCCTATCAGTGGACACTCTTGTAAAAAGTCCCTCCCCAGCCTTCCTGTAGGTTCCCTTCAGGTATTGGAAGGTAGCTATTAGGTCCCTCCAAAGTCTTCTCTTTTCAAGACTGAACAATCCCAGCTCCCACAGCTTGTCCTCCTAGTAGAGGTGCCCCAGCCCCTGGATCATCCTTATGGCCCTCTTCTGAACATGCTCCAAGAGATCCACGTCCCTCTCATGGTGGAGGCACCAAAACTGGACTCAGTATTCAAGGTGAGGTCTCACAAGAGCATCAAATCCTTACTGAGAACCTGGGGCAACACAGGATGGTCAAGTAGGCAGTGAGGTGAATTGAAAACTGTCTGAATAATGACGCTTTCCTGGAAACGGGTGAAAATGTGGCTGTCAATGGGAAGTAGGAAAATAGTTTCTTCTTCATCTTGATGTTCACAGACAACTTTGCTTTACCTATTAAACTGTCTTTATCTCAAATCATCGATTCTGTCATTTTACCCTTCCAATACTCTCCCACTTCCCACTGGGAAGGAGTGAAGAGGCTGTGTGGGGCTTCATCGAGAAGGCCGTAGGTGAAGGGAATGACATCTGTGCCTGATGGGAAGAGGGTGATGGTTAGTGAGGATTCACTGGAGACTGTGAGACCTGAGCACGAGGCAAACAGCATGGGCTGAGTTGGGGAGACTGAGCTGGTTTTGGCTGTGATGGAGTTAATTTACGTAATGGCAGCTCATTTGGGGTGGTGTTTGGGATTGGTGCTGGAAATGGTGTTGATCATGCCCCAGTGCTTTAGCTCTTGTTGAGCAGTACTTGGAGAGCAGCCAACTTCTTCTGTTCCTCACACTGCCCTGCCTGAGAGTAGGTTTCAAGGCTTGTGCTGGGATGGCCACTAAACCCTGGCAGATGCTAAGATCTCTCCCTCCCTTAAAAGGAAGGAAAAAGGGATTAATGCAGAGATACTTAGAGATTGGAAAAGAATATTAAGCCAGCTTTAATAAAATGATAATAGTACTGATAAGGGAATCCTGAAAATGATATATACAAAAATATAAAAATTCAGTATTGAACCCAACTCTCCCTGCCTCGATAACAGTCGTCACTGGTGCTGCAGAATCAGCAGCAACGGGTCAGCCCCAGGCTCA
>NW_009725606.1:1969-2584 GCF_000703405.1 Apaloderma vittatum
AGTGACAGCACACACCAGTGTTCTCCCCTCCAGCAGCAGGCACCGTCTGCACAGACACGCTGTTCCCTTCAGAAACTGCCTCCTCTTAGGAGAGACTGAGCTTGAAAATAAAAGCCACTGCACACTGGTTCTGTTCAACTCCATCCAGGAGAGCTGTTCACTGACAATTGCTCTGGTGCAGTCGCTCCCAGGTGCCTACATCTTCATGCACACACTGAGAAGATTGCCTTTCCTGATGGAAATGCTGTTAGAGATGTCGGCTCTGTGCCAGAGGTGCCCATGGGCTGTCCCTGCCTGTGGCAACATACCGGCCACATCACAGGAGCCCTCAGGCCTTGCCCCAGCACAGGGTATCAGGAGGAGAGTGGGGTAGTGGAGAGAGCAGCTCTGGAGACACCAAGCACTGGTACACCCTGGCCGTGCCGCTGTGCCAGGACTCCCCTCGGCAGAAAGGATGAGTTATAAAAAAGAAGCAGACACTGAATTACAAGGAGCGTTAAAACGTTATCAAAAGTAAGAAAACATCAGCAACAACAAAAATAACAGTAGACAGGCTATGGATCATAGAATCATAGAATGGCCTAGGCTGGAAGGGAACTTAGAGATCATCTAACC
>NW_009725607.1:0-232 GCF_000703405.1 Apaloderma vittatum
GGGGCCTCATACGTCTGTTTTGGGGGAAGTTCTTTGCTACATCACTCAGTGATAAACTCTTATTTTCTCAGTCGAGGAGCCTTTGAGAAGGCTCTCCGAGTTTTTTGTGCCAAGTAATTGCTTTTGCCGTCCCCTAGGCGGCTCGTCTTGATTCTTCTTCTCCTTTCCTCTTCTCAGTATTCCTGCTTCTCACTGCCTGACCCATGAGGGATGTCTGGTGGAGCTGCAAGTC
>NW_009725607.1:242-21970 GCF_000703405.1 Apaloderma vittatum
CAGCAGGACGGAGATGAATACCAGTAAGTCCCTCAAAGTGTAACCAGAGATTCGTCACACAGGTTTCAACATTTGGGAGTGTTTGGTGGTGGCTGACTTGGAGCTTCCTCCTAGAACTGAAAAAACTTAACCAGCCTCGAGGCCTCCACACAGCATGTTTCAAAACATTAGCAGTTATGTTCAATGGTATAAACCGAAGTGGCTGGGTAATGTTTGTTTTTAACAGAATTGAACGTGTCTTGACTCGTGGTGGTTGCATCGAGTTCACCAATTTTAATCCTGATATAGTTCTTGTAGCAGGCCTGGTTGGCTACTGGTTTAAAAAAAAGATCAGATCTGAAGCTTTCCCGTTCCTGAGGTGCTTTAAGCATGAGGTAGCCTTTGCAGTGTAATGAAAATAATAGCTGTTTCCTTACGCCTTGAAATCCCGGGATGCTTCTGAGGCTCTGAATAGAGACAATATTTTTGCCAGAGCAGTTACTTTTTTGTTACTAAAATTAAACAAGCCAAAACCCTAGGGATATCTATCCATGCCTTATTGCCAGTGTTTATGGCCTTTTGCTATGCAGAGTCTGGATGTAAAGTGTAAATTAAGAGAACTTGTCTGTGATGGTTTTTGTGCAAAATACATTTTAAAGAACGCTTAGAGTTTCTTTACTGGCTCCTGCAGTTAAAAACTTGTTTTATTCTTTGGTAGGTTGTTTTACCGATGCCTTAAAAGTAAATTGAATGGGAAGAAATGGTGTGGAAGCATCCCGTGGCAGGTATGAATGTTTCATTTATACTATCGTATTGGCTTATTCCAGAATGGCTTTTCCTTCTCTGTGCTGTAATCACCTGTGAGACAGCCTGGGAGTGTTTGTATTTCTAGCTGAAACATCCGTCAGCCTCCAGTCTTCCAAATGAGACTTCTCTTACTCCTAAACTACCTAAACTATATGAATTAATCACTGTTCTCCAGTGGGTTTGATCTCTGGCTGTCTCCTTTTCTTGAGGATGATGCTCTTGGGACTCGATCCCAAAAAAACCCATGGGAATGGCAAAGGAAGCAGAAAACCAGGATTTTTTTTTGTTTTCCTTGTAAAATATTTATACTGATTCTGTTAAAATGATAGGGAAGATGATGCTTATGGAGAATGAAATCCTGTTTTAGGTGATCAGATTGTATGCATAGTAAGCAGGCTTTAATAATTTGTATGTTAGCATTTACTTACTTGTATATTTTGCAGGATCCAAAAGCTACCAAAGTGTCAAAAGCCTTAGAATCCCAGCCCAGCACTGCACCTCTCTTCAACCCCAGTGGCCAAAGAAATCCCTTCAAAGTGATAGACAAGAATTGTGAACAATCATCCTGGAAACAAATTAAGCAAGGAAATGGAGAGAAAACGGAAGCAAAAGGAGTAAAAGCAGAGAAAGAGAGCGTGCTGATGTCTCATAGAGAGAAGAAATCAACTTCTGATTCCGCCATAGAGAAGGAACCCCTAGAAAGGCTGAAAACTAAAATGAAGCCGTCGATGGAAAAGAGTGATCCGGAACTGAAGGAGAGCACAGTGCCTGAATCCAAACTTGGACTTTCTGAAAGTGGTAAAGGGGAAGACACCCTTTGGGAGGAAGAGAAATGTGATGGTGTTACCAGGGAATCCAAGAAGTCCTCTGAGTGTGTGGAGAAAGAGCTGGATGGGAGATCAAAGCTCATTTCACTGCATCTTGAAAAGCAAAGTACAGAGGAGGAGCAGCCTAGAGATGAAACCTTAAAAAGCTGTGGGGTTAAAGAAACCAGAGAGAGAGAATACACTGGTCATAAGAATGGAGAAATGAAACTAATATCTGAAGAAGATGTGATTTCCTCCGCAGCACCACAGTCAGCATTGCAACACGCTGCCCTGAAGGGAGGAGCAGAGGCAGTGCTGCCCAAGACTCGAATCAGGCCAGGGCTGGGTCAGCCTGCTGAGGAAATCTCGGGCAGTGACAGCGATGAAATAGGATTTGTTTGTTCCTCGTTGGGTAAAAGTAAAGCTGAGGGACTGCAGTCAAGAGAGATTCCCTCAGGAAAATCAGGAAAAAAAACAGGAGACATCTTTGCTGGGAACTGCAGCTTTGCATCACATGGAAAGACCCCAGGACCCTAAAGCTCTTCATAACCATCTGGTAGTCCAGCTGAAGCAGAAAAAGGTTGTTTGTTGCACCTGTTATTCCTTTTTTTATTTTTATTTTTATTTTTATTTTTTTTGATGTTCTGTTCAGGGTGACTTCCCTTACTCATGACAGGCATTCAGAATGTGGTATCCCCTCACAGTACTAACTCAAAATATTTGGATGGTTTAGGACTATCCAAGTGTAGAGTCAAGGAGGAAAGTCAGCCTAGACACAGGCTAGTTGTTTTAAGCCATGTATGAGACAGTCACCACTAAGATAATGCAACCTTCTGCATTTGGGGATGCTCAGTGTTGAGGTTGTGCCTGTCTTCTAACCAGAAAGGAATTTGTATAAGATGGAAGAGTTCACAGCCAGCTTAAAATTTTAAGTAACGTGGCTGGTTTTGGTGATCTCTAAGGCTAAGGCCTTGTGGAGTAAGAGTGATCTAGCCATGAAAGCTCATGCTATGATGAAATAAACTACCTGTCCGTTTGATTTTTATTTTTTTTTAGTAATTGCCAATAACTATGTTCCATAATTTTTATTATAAAACCCCTGTTTGTCTAGAGCTCAGAACAAAACCTTGAAATAAACAACTGAAACCCTTGTTCCTGCTAGTATAGTAAGAAATGTCTAAGTAGGGTGAATGTTGGGTGCTTTGAGAGGTGTTAAGATTGTCCAGGTCTCTTGATTACCTGTTTTTTCCTGTTTCCTAAGAAGCGGGAGGCCTTGTGTCCTTTCATCCATTCTGAAGTACACTAACAGTTTATTTTCTGCTAAAAGACTATTTAATCTCACTTGAATGGCACTTAAATGCTTTTGGAGATTGTAGAACGGTTTCAAATTACTATGGCATAAGATTAAGTGTTTTTAAACTTCTGACCTGATCTCTATTGTCAGAGAGGCTGTAAGTACACTCTTTTGTTTTGCAGAGTACGTTGGCTACAGTGAACATTCAGCTGCTACCTGATAAAGGGGAACGGTTATTAAAGCAGGTGCAGGATTTGGAAGCTGCAGTCAGTGCTCTTAACATTTCAACAGCAGATACTGTTGGAAAAGGTAGGGCTAATTCCTCCCCACCCGAACTCTGCAAAACAGTTTATCTTACTGCAATTGTTAATATTGAGAAAAAATAGCATAAGCTTATACATGGTGTGGGGTCTGTATAAAGTCCGTCTATTGAGATTCGCTGAAAATGCAGAGTGTAGTTGCAAAGCGTGTGCCTGGGAGAGGATGAATGGGACAACATTTCCTCTGAGGTGTGGTGGCTTCCCAAGAGAGTTCCCGCCCATGGTTAGGACTTGGGGCTAGTTCTGTTTCCATCTTTGGCTACCTAATTGAGGCGGGTGTTTCTCTGAGAACTTGCCAGTGAAGTGTTAATTTTCTCTTTGTTGAAGTACGGAATGATGCTGCTCATTCAGGTTTTAGCTGCTGTGCCTGAATGCCTCAGTTACGGGATACAAGATAAGCAGCTTCCAGTGTGCCATTCCTGTAAAGTGATTTCCTAATTCTATTAATTAGTATTAATCACCTTTGGAAGAAGGGCATTTCATTGAGTTACCTATACGATCACCTTGACAGGAGAGTTATTTTGTGATCATGTTGTTGGTTGTGTTGATGAGAAAATTCAGTCTGACAGCTCTGGAAACTGAAGATCTCTAGCAAGGAAGCAGTAACTCACAGGCACCACAAAGCAGGCAGCCCCAATGTCTTATACTATGTCTGAGTTTAAGCAAAACAGACCTTTCCAGGAAGGACCAAAAACCTAACGTGTTCTTGGCTGATTCATTCATGGATGTTTTGATATGTTTTTGTGACCAGAACACTGTCTTTAAAAGGAATAAGTTCTCTGGTAACAGCATGCAGAATTGACCCTGTGTTTGCACTAATCTGATCGCAGTTGTAAAGTTCACTGGGTTGGTATAAACCACACTTTGAGGCTTGAGCTGAACTGCGTTGCCTGGCACGTAGGGGTAGGCTAAGAGCATGTGTGGTAGTAGTTGCAGTGGCTCCAGGTGATAGTCACCTGCTAAATCTGTGTGACCACTTAATAATATTTTGCAAGCAGCCTATTGGGCAGAACAGAGGCCCTTCTCTGGGCTGTAATTTGAGGTTCTGAGGTCTATTGTGCAGCCTTTTCAGCCTGCAATTCCTTTCTTCTTAAGGGGAGGATAGCCCAAGCAGCAGCTGCCCTGAAGAATCTTTCCCTAACCCATTTGACAGGCCAGGGGGTACAAAGCTGATACCGCTACCGCTCCAGGATCCTGCAGCAAGAACCTCTTCAGGCTCACACAGTTACCCCTCTGCTGCTGCTACTTTGGCTTCTAGTGAATATTATGGCTGCAATTTTGGAAGTAAGTACAGAAAGACTTTTTTTTTTTTTTTTCCCCCCTTCATGAAAGAGAACACTGGTGAGGACTATTTCTGAAACAATCCTGCCACTTGTGGAGATATGAGTACTAAACGTTTTTTTGTTACTGTGAGCTGCGTACTGTCCCCCAGGCATTGGTAGCCACTGTGATCAATGTCTCAGATGAAAGATTTGTTGGAGAAAGTTAACATTGTAAAATGCATCTCATGTGTAATGCTGTATCTTTGTAGTGAACTCTGGTGTGCAGAATCTGTATGGAGGAAGAATGACAGAAGACCGAATCAGGGCTGTACACAGTGCCATAAGTGAGGCTATTAATCATCTCCACAAATCTCTAGAGTCCTGTCCTACAGAACAGACAGCAGCTGAAGATCCCTCTGGATTGAAGGTGAATTGGCAGGAATGGAGGATGTCATGCTGATGAACGAAGTGGGTGACACCCTAGAGCATCCTGTCCTTTCACATTTTGAAGTCCTTTGCAATTTTCATTCTGGTGGAAGGAGATGTTCTAATTACTTTCCATCCATGAGAGTTGCTTCACTTTGCCATTACTGATGTTCTACCCTGTTGCTATGTTGTCATCAGAATATTTAACACTGAAATGTAGTGGTGCCTCGGACAAAGGAACCAACCCACAACCATTTGTTGTACGTGGCTCGCAGAATGGAGACAGGTCTCTAGTGAGGATCAGACTGAGAACCTTCATATTGGTCTTTTTTGCCTATTAGGTCTCCCACTGAGCTAGAGAAATAGTCTTTTACAAATGTTGCAGATGATCAAGTTCCTCCACTGCAGTGGATTCCGGAGTAGTCCGTTCTGATCTGCAAAGAGCAGCTCTTTTATGAGGTCATGCAGAACCCATAGTTGATGTTGTGTGCAAGTTATTGGAAGGCACATGACTCTACCAGCTGGTGTGTTGTGTCACTTGTCAGATCCACTTTGGACCTTTTCAGTGCTAGGGAAGGC
This sequence comes from Apaloderma vittatum, assembly GCF_000703405.1. Classification (NCBI taxonomy): domain Eukaryota; kingdom Metazoa; phylum Chordata; class Aves; order Trogoniformes; family Trogonidae; genus Apaloderma; species Apaloderma vittatum. Next base: position 5,716 of record NW_009725607.1, read on the forward strand.
CATTTAATGTCTTAAGATGATTGTGTGTAGTCTGTCTTCATGTTAAGAGTCTATAGAGGTCTCAGACTTGGTGAGAAAAGGGTAAGTATTCTCAATCCCTCTTCTTGACAGTGATGCCTGTTGTGAGCAGAGTGGATGTTGATGGACTTTCCACCTTTGCGAGCCACCGTGAGATGCTAGGTTGGTTTGTTCATAAAACATTAGCAAGCCTGATCTATGGTATTGCTGACCTCCTCTCTGCAGGCGTTGCTTATCTTGGGTATCCTGATCCATGCTGGAGAAGAACAGGTAGCAAACTCCTTTTAGTAAGATTGTAGGACAGTTCGACTGGATAATTTGGTACAGGTAGCAGAAATGTCTGAACTTTGCCAGGTGTTTCATTCAAATCTTTTGTCACACCCTTTCAGGTTCCGCTGCTGTTGCACCAAAAACAGGCACTTGCGTGGCTACTCTGGAGAGAGAGTCAGAGGCCGTGTGGAGGAATTCTGGGTAAGCAACAGAACAGGAAAGTGCATTTTGGGTGGCAGGCTTATGGCAGAAGCAGTTTGGCACATAATTTACTTGTAGGCCAACAGCTGCTTGATTTGTAGGCATGTTGAAGGGGCTTTTCTTCTGTGCCCTTTGACCAATTATAGCTGTTAACCCGTTACTAAGTCATACCCTGAAATGGTCCTATGTGTGTTTTTATTTCCTGGGTTCCCCAGGACAATTTCTGTTTTAATATGTACCTGAGTGTAGATCTGAGCTAGGGGGGCTCATTTCTGCAGGTCACAACTTCTGTGTCTCTTTTTCCAGCGGATGACATGGGCTTGGGGAAGACTCTAACGATGATTGCTCTCGTTCTGGTCCAGAAGCAGCTGAAGACAGAGAAGAGAAAGGAGAAGTTAGAAATATGGCTGTCCAAAAGTGGTACAGAATTGTTTCTGTCATACAGTACATACGTTATGATGCAGTGCCATTTGAGATGCCTAAAGCATTATAGTTTAATAGCGTGTAAAACAACAGCCTCTGTGTTCTCTTCACTTCTCTAGGAAAATGGGCTTAATGTTTATTGCAGTCCCTTGCAAGGCCTTTATCTTGATCAGTGTCATTTGTTCTTCCATTGGATGTGTAGGATTTCCAAACCCATTACTTTGCTTTGGGATTTTTTTCTTTATTAATTAGTTATTAATTAATTTCCCAAACCAGGTAAGGCCAGCATATGCTGTTCTGAAAGAAGTTTCATAGTTCTTTCAACATGACAAGTATATACATAGTGTTCATAGCATAAGGACTTAAATTAGTTACTATTTGCCTCCCTGAGGCTAATTTTGTTGTTGCTATTGTTATCCCTCCCCCATAAGATTACTTTTATTTTGTTCATAGAGATAAGGGATGTTAGTTTTTAGAGTATCATTTCTGCGTCCACAACCTGCTGCTGTCTCTTTTGTTCTGGAACTGTTTGGACTACTTTTTCCTGTCTTGAAAGTTTACTGGCTGTGTGTTTGTTTTTCCTGTGTGGTTCCAAATGATAACATTTCAGTCTCTTAGAACAGAAGGATTTATTTAGTATTGTACTCTTAGGAGAGATCAGGGTTAGTTTCTAACCTTTCACCTTATCCAAAAGAAGTGCGCTGATATTTAGCATAACTCTAAGCCGGCAGGAGGTGATGCATTAATGTTTAAGTAGAGTTTTTTCCACCCAGATCTAACAGTCCCCAAGAACATAGTGTAGAGATGTTTGCTTCAAAAAACTGCTCACAGAAAAAGTGGAAAAATCTTATTTGTGAATTTCCAAAACTCCTGTCTTTGTTGTAAGGTAATGTGAAGACATTGAAACCTGTCTGCCATGTTTCCCTGCAGATTCTACTGTTATCCCTTCCAACAGCACTTTAATCATTTGTCCTGCATCCTTGATCCATCACTGGAAGAAAGAGATTGACAGACATGTGGCCTGTGGCAAACTGAGGGTCTATTTGTACCATGGGCCAAACAGAGATAAACATGCAGAGGTGTAAGTGCTAAACCATAAATACGACCAAGAAAAGTAGACTACTACTTGGCAAGATATTGTGTATATCGGAGTTGAAATTTAGTGGCTGTAGAATAATGGAGGAGGCTGAAGTATAGAAATGTGGAGGATCCAGAAGGTCAGGTAGATGTCTGCTGTTAAGGTGTACGTAGCAAAAATTTTGTGGCCTGTACCCATGCTGAGTGGTTCTGGCGCAGGGTTTTGCTATTCCTAATGATCAAAAAATAAAAGGTGTATATTCTCTAAAACATCTCTTGCTAACCAAGGTTGTCAGTAGCGATTTCTTCTATGCTTATGCTCTGTGGTTTATTTTATTTTTTTTAAATTGACTATATGGATAGATCAGAAAACTTTCTATGCTGCTTTAGGCCATGGTGAAATTTTTCTAGGTGCCAGATTCAAAGCAGTGTTCACTGCATGGGATGTACATTATAGACCACTGGCTTTTACTGTCATCTTGAGCTTGCTGTGCCTGCTTCAAGTATCCATAAAATGGGGACAATGTGTCCTTCCTGTTTAGGAAGCTCAATTTTCCATAAAACTTTGCATTTGAGCTCTTGCAGAACTGTGATGTCCTTAAACTTTCAGCATACGTTTTGTCTGTCTTGCAAAATGGATTCCTTGTTTGCTCTTGTTCCTGATTACTGCTTTCTCGTTATGCAGGCTCGCTGAATATGATGTTGTTGTCACAACCTACAGCCTTGTCTCCAAGGAGGTTCCCACATGCAAAGAGGAGGGGGAAGTCCCTGCTGAGGACCATGATGTGCAGGTGAGAAGATGTACTGCTGATAGAGGATTGCCTTAATGTTTCATTCTGAGGTCTTGCAAGCCAGTATGGTTTCAAGCAGCACCTCATGTAGGCTACAGTGAGCAGCAGCTTGTATATTTTTTTTTTCCCCCTTAAGTCCCCTCTTGAGTTTGCACAATAGAAATAAAGTGATGAAAGTGCTGTGAAGTGCAGAAAGACAATGGGAAGAAACGCAATAAATCTGTTCTATAGTAATGTAGAATACAATACTTTGGATACAGTTGAAATGTCTTGAAAAGTAATTTCAAGAGGACGATGATGAATCTTGTGCTGCTTCTTTTGAGGCAAGACTATGAAAGAACACTAGAATCTCCTGTTTGGTGTCCTTTGATGCTTGAAGCTCTTAATGTCGCTTCAAACTGCCAGAAACCTGTCATGCTCGAGCTCTAGGTCAATCTGAACTGAGACAGAGGCAGCTTACATGCTGCACTCTGAAGAAACAGCAGTGTATTTGCTAGGCTGTGAAAATAATAAAGTGTCTGCTGAATGGTAAGTGGGCTTGGCTCACAGTACAGAGGAAGTCTCTTGCTGGTGGATATTGTTGCCTCCTACCTCTGTGCACAGATCTAGATGAAGCTCTTAAATCAAACAGCCCTCTGAATTTCCTGAAACTTCATCTCTAAAGCTGTAGAGAGATCATAATAATTATACATGGTGATTTGTCCCAGCCTAGCAAAACTTTACTGCTATGAAATGCCTCTTGGGAAGAAAACCAGCAAAAGATTGTGAATTGTTATTAAGGATGGGCAAACATGTTATCACCTTATAAACTTTCATGGAAGCTTTGAAGAGATAATTTTTTTTTTTTGAGAGCATCTCTCACATGACAATAAGAGCTCAGATTTCTGCTGACTAACATCAGGAAAAGGCTTCTTACTGGAAAAATACGTTTGCTTGTGGCTCTTCAGTGAATGTAGCAAGGTTACTGCTCTTGTGTTATGAATAGCCTGCTTTTTCTTTCAGGGTGGGTCATCTCCCTGTTCCCCTCTGCTCAGGGTGGCTTGGGCTCGAGTTATATTGGATGAAGCTCACAACATTAAAAACCCCAAAGTTCAAACCTCTATAGCTGTGTGCAAACTGAGAGCTGGCGCCAGGTGGGCTATCACTGGGACGCCGATACAGAACAATTTACTGGACATGTACTCTCTCCTGAGGTGAGCTGGCTCTGTGGGAACACATGGGCAGGGTCCACTTCCAGTAATTCTTTGCTGATGAAGTGCTGAAGTTTCTTTCAAATTTGAGGGATTTTGAAGATATAACTAATCTCACTACCTCACATATTAACACTTCAGGCACTGGATTGCAAAGGCTGTGGCTGAGGCAATATGCAAGGCTGACTGTGTCTGCTGTTATGTGTAGCTGTTCTGCTTCCATGGAGGACAAAGGGGAAATTACTTTGGATCTCCAACGTCTCCAAGAGGAATATCTGCAAAAATGTTTTTAATGAACACATATTTTGTGCAATAATCCCTGCTCCTACCAGGGCAGCCTGGGAGGATCTTAAAGAATATTGTGCTACAGGGGGATTGAAGGAAAGGTTGAAAACTTCATCTTCTCTAAACAAATGATAAACAGGCTTAAACTCTGTGCTCCTTATCACTGAGAGGGGAAAGATTATGAAGGATGTCAGAGAACCAAAGAGAACTTGTATTTGAAATTGACTTGTAATTGAAATTAATTTTCAAGTCAGAGGTATGGGATTTTGAAATAACAAATGGATGTACTTTTTGACGAGTGCCTCTGCATCTTGGCTTAATGTGCTAAAAGAAAGTGATGGGTACAGAATCAGGAAGATGCTTTCATGTCATTAGTGATGGTAAGATTTTTAGCAAATGAGTTAATGCAGTTACACTGGAAGTGTGTTACTGCTTCTAGCAGTTATGGCATTTGGAAATGGGGGGTTTTTTGGATAGCAAGGAATTCTGTTCTAGTTACTCAAGAGTAACTGAAGAACTTTCTTTTTGACTCTGGCTTTCCCACCCTTCCTTCCCCTATTTATCTTTCTCGCTCTCTCTCCTCTCTTTTTTTTTCCCCTTTCTCCTCTTTTTTTTTTTTCCTCTTAGTATGAAGTCTCTTTCCTTCTTGTTGTAGGTTTCTACGTTGCTCTCCTTTTGATGAATACAAAGTGTGGAAATACCAGGTAGATAACAACACAAGGAAAGGAGGAGAGAGACTAAGTCTCTTAACCAGGAGCCTCTTATTACGGAGAACTAAGGACCAGCTGGATTCAACTGGCAAGCCCTTGGTAAGACATTTGCCTCTCGCAACTAGACAATCATTCCATTGTTTTCCTTGCAGCAGCCACTTAGTCAGTTACCCCCCCGCGTGGCAGTTATGCTGCAGTGCATACATAGTTGCCCATGCCTCTTGTGATCCTTGTAATGTGGATTTTTGTCTTGTTAATCAGGCCACTTGTAGTTCTATGAGTATCTATGTAGTGTCATAGTTGCATTAATGCAGGTGGCTTCAATGAAGAAACAGTGATCTCCCAAGACTTAGAATACTGTGTTAAATCTTGGAACACTGGTTTTTATGATGCTGTATAAGATTTTTTCACTATATACATCTATCTGATCCCTGTGTATTTTTACTTTAGGTATCTCTGCCCCAGCGAAGCACGCAGTTGCATCAGTTAAAACTTTCTGCAGAGGAGCAGTCTGTGTACAATGTGCTCTTTGCAAGATCCAGGTATGAACGTGGGTAGAGATAGGTATGCCGTGAGTTTGTTTCTTGCCTATATGAAAAATCAGAAACAGACACCTACTAGAGATGAGAAGAGCTTTTAAACAAATTCCTGGTGTTTTTTTTTCCTTTCTGACTATCTGTCAAGTACGTTTGAAAATATGTTGTTTGTCCTGATGATAATTGAAACTGATTGATTTATTTTCTCCCGTATGTTTATGCCTTGTACGAGCCTTGTATTCTAGACTTACACTTAATCTCATTGATTTCAAGACTCCAAAGACGGTAGTGATGTTGTGCCACCACCTGTAAAGGAGGGAATTTATCTTCTTTGCCCTGTGATATTTATACAATCAGAAATCATGCCGGCCTCTCCAGATGGCTGTAATGCAAGCCAGCATCACTTTGTGTTCCCCTAGGGTCTCTTCCTACAGTGTTGCTGTAAAGAGTCTTCCTTCCTTTTAAATATACATTTAAAGATGTCCTTTTATCATGGAGAATGTTATCTGTTGGGCCCTGACTCCTGTTATACACGAGGCATTCCAATAAGCAGACTTGCCTTGTCCTGTGTTTTCCGAAATAGATCTTTGTTTTGATCATATTCAAATTGAACAAAAATGGGGGTTTTTGTGATTGTTTTGTGACTAAATGATTAATGAAACCTTCCTTACCTTAATATGTCATCAGCTTGCTTGTTAAGCTTGGGTCCCTCTTGTCTTATTTTTCCTGCTATAAATTCCACAGTCTTTGTCTTATGTTTCCAGGTCAACACTACAATCCTACCTAAAGAGACAAGAGCAGAAAAATGAAGCCAGAGAGTATGCTGGTGGTAACCCATTTGAGAAAGGTTTGAGCACATCCACCCTTAAAACATTTGCGGAAGCGACTCTTAAGTACACAGTTAAAAAGGGGGAACACACGTGGCCATGTGAGGTCAGAACTCAGAAATTCTTGGGAAAGTGCTCCCCTGGTGTTACAAAGAATCCTACCGTAGTATTCCAAAAGTCCATTCTCACTGTTGTGGCTCTGGGCAAATCTCTTAACCTCCCTGGGTCTAAAATTCCCTTCTGAAATAAAGGTCTAATTGATCACAGAAGAGACGTCAGTATTAGCGTAAGGTATCTGGTCCTCGGATTTGTGTTGTAAGTGAGGATGGATGTTAAATCAGGCGTTCGCTTGCCTATTGGTTCTTGACTCTTACTGATGAAACTCTTGCTGGAGGTGGCTGAGCGGTGGGTGGAAATGCCTCCAAGAGCTCTTGACATCTTGTCTTCCGTCCTTGGCAGTTGCACGAGAGTTTGGGGTCAACCAAAAGGAACTTCTAGCAGGATCCCAAAGTGCCTCCCAGGTCTCCAGTACTGTGCATGTCTTGTCCATGCTGTTGAGGCTCCGTCAGTGCTGCTGCCATCTCTCCTTACTGAAAGTGGTAATTGCATTGTAATATAGTGGTGTGGGGCTTTTCATGGGGATCTTTTTAAAGTTTTTGTGTAAGTTAACACACTTTGTAGCACTATTTCATCTCTAAAGCTAGGAGTGTATGCACTGAGCCATTTCTAGGACTGTATTTTATAGCCTGAGAGGTTTTTTTAGATGGGCTTACTTCCTACTGAAGAGTTCCCCAGAATGACCTATGTGAGGCTGTGTCTCTGGAATTTAAATAAAATAAAATAAAAATAGAATTTTAATGGCAAAGAAGTCATCTTGATCTTAACCTAGCCTCGAAAAGCGTGTAAGTCCACAAGCGTAGCCTGTTTCAAAGGCTCATGTGTTGGAGAACTCTCTGCCTTGACTGCTGTATCGTTGCATGAAGTAGGCTAATCTTTCAGAAGTGCTTTGCTCTGTCATATAAAACAGCTATAGAGTAAGTCTAGATTATAAGGGAGCAGACAAGGATTTATGTCCTATCATCTTTAATCCTGCAATTGTTAAATTTCACGGGAGGGGGAAATCTGAGGAGACTGGATCACACGAAATGGCTGAGCTCACACACTCTCCCTATGCTGCCCCTTCTTGGGGCAGACTAAGGGGGCAAAGGGACTGTTGGTGTGACTCATTGCTGTTCCTAAATTGTTCCATCCTCATATTGCACAGCTTCCTCCAAACCCAGTGTCCTCAGCAGGCGTTGTGCAGACTGTGCATTCGTACTGAATTTGATCTGAGGCTTGACGGTGATCCCTTATTCTGTGGCTTGCTTTCCCACAGGCTCTGGACCAAGTTAACTTGAACAGCGAAGGGCTTTCCCTCTCCATTGAGGAACAACTTGGTGCTTTGACCCTATCTGAGCTTCAGGCGCCTGATTCAAAGTCAATGGTCTACCTCAATGGCACAGCTTTTAAAACAGATATCTTTGAAATCACCAGGGAGAGCACCAAGGTATTCTGGTTGTGGCTTCTTTACCCTCTTTGAGAAACTTGAATTTCAGCACTTTGCCTTTTAAATTGTTAATGAATTGTCACACTTTGGTAAATTGGAGATCAGGGTAAGTTTGCAATTTAGGTGAAATCAGATGAGTAGATTGATAGTCTGCTGAACTCGTTCTGAGAAGGCTCCAACTTAGCAGTTGTTGATGGCTATTTCTAATAAAGCTCTGACTGTGCTCATAAACTGTCAGTGAGAGTCTTGAGCACTGGATTCACAGAAGTTTAGAAAAGCATACATGTGAGAGCTTGTGCTTGTGAAGAGCTAAACAGCAAGAGGAAAGGTGGTACTATCTTTGCGTCTTCCAGGAAGGCTGGAATCTATACGAACGTGTTGGTATGATTTGATTTCTTAACCCTGTTTTCCATTGTGGGACCATTCTTACTAATGACTATTAAAATACCTTGAAAGTCTGAGCATGGAAGAAATTCCAGTTGAAGTGTTATTTTGATCACTTTCTGTTTTAGTGAAAAATAGCCAAGCATGATCTGAGTTATGACAGCCAACTAACTGATGGGTTTTTGTGGTTTTTTTTTTTCTGCAGATATCTCACCTCTTGGCTGAACTGAGAACTATTCAGAGTCACTCAAAGTCTCAGAAAAGGTCAGTAAATATGTCCTTTTCTTTAATCATAGTGATTGAGATAAGCATGTTCCTTGACAGCAGCAGAAATAGTTTAAAACAGTTGAATATACAATTTTTAGTATGGTGAAACAGTGACAGTATTGCACTAGTTGGAGACAGAAGAGGGTAATTTAAGAAGTAGATAAGTGTAAATATATTCCCATATGTGAGCAATATCGGGCCTTGAGGCCCAAGACACTCTTCTCCAAAACCAGAGTTGGTAAGTATTTGGTTGTGCTGAGAAATATTTGCCTTCTGCTCTGCAACCCACCTCACCACCCAAATAAAGCGGGGAAATAAAGTAGTGGTTAAAACTTAAACTGTTTGAGATAAAGGAATGCATTGATCAGAGGACTTAAGCATTGCTGAAGTCCTGCAGCGCTCACCGTGCAAGTTCAGTCTGTCTTTGCTCTTCACCAAACTGCAGGGTCACAGGGTTTTCTGCTTGTTTTGCTAAACGATATAGAAGCACTTACAGGTCTGCAGCTGCGAACTAGTTACACCTCTTTTGTTAATGTTGGGAGTAGGTTGGAAGGGGCAATACTGTTCTTAGGGAACTCCAGTGCTGCTCCATATGTAGAAAGCTTTCTTCTAACATCTTTTCAAAAAAGCAGTCCCACTATAAGAATAGAAACACCAATATTACTTCTGTTCTCTCTCAAAAAGCTGTCAAACAAATTATTTCCTCCCAAACTGTTTATTCCAAAAAGAGTGGAGAGCGAGAGGCCCAGGCAATCCAAGTTTGGTGGTGTTATTGAATGATTTTGCAGAAAAAGCTTAGAAATATGATTGGTAATGTAAAATCCAAAAAAGAGAGGTGGAAGTTATAGACTTATATTTGTCTGAAGTTTATTGGGTGTTAGCCTTCCACAGCAGGTTCTACCAGTACATCCACGGGTGAATCTGCTTCTGAGTGGGAAGGGGACTTGGCTCTAGTTTGCAGTGGAGAAGAGTGCCTGAATCATTGTCTCCTCTTGGTTGAGGTGCTGCAATAACCAACCTGATACAGTACACACAGAACTTGTTCTAAACTTCGTTTTCTCTCTTCCCAGTGTTGTTGTCTCTCAGTGGACGAGTATGTTGAAAGTTGTGGCTGTGCACCTCCAGCGGCTGGGGCTGAAGTATGCAACAGTGGATGGCTCTGTCAATCCTAAACAGAGAATGGATGTGGTAGAAGAGTTCAATAACAATCCCAAAGGGCCCCAGGTATGCAGTCAGGGCAGGGATACAGCTACTAGCATGGCTACGAGCAGTGGTGATCCCTGACTTCGTGATTCTATTTACTGACATCACTTTCTTTGGGCCTCTGGGTAAGAGGTAGCTGTAAAAACAAATGGACATTTTATAATGGGCAGGAGCAGCTGCTAAAAACCTCCTTTTGATGTTAACCTTCTGTACTGAGATCATCTGACTCCAAAGCTAGTTCAAAGGTCGTCCAAACCTTCATTGCATTTAAACATGTTTTTGCCACAGAGACTAATGGGGCTAGTTAGCTTTCTTCAGAGCAGGCTGGTTGTTTCCAGCTCATCCTTCTGCATTGAGAGATGTTTCTATGCTTGACAAGGAGACTGAAAAACTTTATTTCTGTTTTACAACACATCACATACTTTTTACCAGAGGAATCTTTTTGGGAAAAGAGGGTGACAGTTGAATCTATGAATTAGGCTAAATTAATAAGAGCATATCTCACCCCAGTATAAAGATAGGAGGATTGGTGGTGCACACATCCAAAATAAGATGACCTCATGTGAGCTCTTTCACTTTTGAGTTATTACAGTTTGGCGGAGGGTGGAAATGTGTCTTACTGATGAACTACAGCTTGTTGACTCTTCTTGAAAATAGCTTCTAGTCTGAAATTTTGACCAAGGGAAGGAAGTTTGCCAGGTGACCAAAGACAGCTGAATCCAAATTAATTGCACTGGACACTGACATTCCTGTGATCAAGGCAGGACAGGCTGTCTCTGAGGACAGACCTATGACTGGAAGGGGAGAATGTGGTGCGTTACATTTTTGTTGCTGGATTTCTTGAACCAGGTGTTATCTCTACAAAATAGATATTTCTCCTTCTAGCTGTGAGCTTAAAGGATGATTTCTGCCACCCATATGAATAGCTTACCCCTTAAACAAGATCAGGATTTTAAGGAACCATACCATGAAATTGAGTAATATCTATATTTAGCAAGTGTCTCTGTCCTTAATTAAGTTCTTTTCCTGCTGTGCAAGAAATAGTATCTAAATTGACCATCTGCTATATTTCCATTTCTCCCGAGCTACTTATCTTTTTCTGAATACTAGGTTATGTTCAACCAAAGTGAAAACAGTAGTAAGCCAGTTTAGTCCAGTTACTTGTGTTCAATCATTGTTAATTCAGAGTTGGTGCTGATTGTTGACAAGAGGCTGTCAGCAGTGTGATGCAAAGAGAGTCTGAATTTTTCAGTCCTTACTCTAGACTGTAAAAATGATTCATGAGACATATGTATGGGATGATAGACTGACCTTTCTGAGCCATAACTTCCATGTCCCAGCTTCTGTGCCTCATCAAGTAACACATGACAAGCTCCCAAATACCAAAATAAATATATATTCATAATATAAAAATGATAAACAGATCCTTTAGTTCAAACTAATTACACAGAGTATATGAAGCACTAGTTTTCTGGAAACAGCTCCTGAACTTAACTGTCTTTTCACCTTTGAAGGTAATGCTGGTCTCCTTGCTGGCTGGAGGTGTTGGCCTGAACTTGACTGGAGGAAACCACCTCTTTCTCCTTGACATGCACTGGTAAAGAAAAATAAAAGCTTCATCTCTGAGGATATGTCGGGCGTGCTGCTCGCTTTCTCACCATGTGTTGTGTTGTCTGATACAACTGGGTTAGGAGGGAAGTGAGAATTAAGGGCTAGTGATCAGTTGTGGAAAAGTGTTTTTACTACAGCCTTCTTCCAGGTCACTCTTGATTTATCAATCCAGTGCTCACCACCATGAAATACAGTAAAAAAAGAAAAGAGGAGAGTAACAGCAATCCAGAGAAGAAAGTATGCAATTTGTATCGCATAAGAATTCTGGAGATTTGGCAATCCCTGGCTTAATTTCTTACAGTAATGAAAATGGTACAGTAATGCCTACAGGGAATTTGTCCTGAAAGAAATTGATTGTGTTGAGCGTAGTCACGAACCAAGCACAGCTGGTGTACCTTGGGGTTTTACAAGGCTATGAAAATAGTGCATATAGTCTCCTAATCTTTGTTATTATTCTGACTCATCAAAGTCAGAATCACAATTATTTTTTTTTTAACTAAATGTTTCTCATGGGAACTTACAAAGCAAACTGTGCTTCAGTACAAAACCAGCAGCATTAAAGAGATATTTCTATAATATAGAAGTTACGCCAGCAAGTACATGAGCCGCCAGTGTGCACTTGCAGCCCAGAAAGCCAATTGTGTCCTGGGCTGCGTCAAGAGGTGTGTGGCCAGCAGGGTGAGGGAGGTGATTCTCCCCCTCTACTCCACTCTCGTGAGACCCCACCTGGAGTGCTGCATCCAGTTCTGGAGTGCACAGCACAAGAAAGATATGGACGTGCTGGAGCGTGTCCAGAGAAGGGCCATGAGGATGATCAGAGGGCTGGAGCACCTCTCCTGTGAACACAGACTGAGAGAGTTGAGGCTGTTCAGTCTGCAGAAAAGAAGGCTCCGAGGAGACCTTATTGTGGCCTTCCAGTATCTCAAGGGGGCCCACAGGAAAGCTGGTGAGGGGCTTGTTAGGATGTCAAATAGTGATAGGACTAGGGGGAATGAGATGGATCAGTTCAGATTGGACGTTAGGAAGAAGTTCTTCACCGTGAGGGTGGTGAGACACTGGCACAGGTTGCCCAGAGAGGGGGTAGAAGCCCCATCCCTGGAAGTTTTTAAGGCCAGGCTGGATGGGGCTCTGAGCAGCCTCGTCTAGTGGGGGATGTCCCTACCCATGTCGGGGGGGTTGGAACTAGGTGATCTTTGAGGTGCCTTTCAACCCTGACAATTCTATGATTTCCTGTATCTGTGTGTCAAATGGAATCTTATGTAAATATTTCTTATGTAAATATTCTTGAGTGATAGGCCTCTTTCAGTGGAGTTTGCCTTCCTGCTTTATTCCCTCCTCACCAGCTGCTCAGTTTTCTCTGAGTACTATTGGCCAGAAACACAGGGCTATGTGGAACAGTGGCCTAATTCGTACAGCTGACTGTGTGGAGTTGTAGCATACTTCTGCCAAGAGCAAAGAGAAATACAGTCAGGGTGAATATTGGCAATCAAGCTGGTAACCTGGGAGCAGTTTAGCTCTACAGAGGAAGGAAACAGGATGCTCTGGAGGCAGGGAAAAGAGGCAAGCACAGAGGCTTCAATATTTCAGTTATTACTGAACATAAACCATTAAGCTTTATTTTTTTTCTTTTTTTTTCTTTTCCCCTCATCTTGCAGGAATCCTGCTCTCGAGGACCAGGCGTGTGACCGCATTTACCGAGTGGGGCAGCAGAAGGATGTTGTGATACACAGGTCAGTATTTTCATTACCAGTAAAGGGGCCGTTGCTGCTCATGTACTGTCTGGCTTTAGTTGGTGAGACAAGGCCTTGGTTTAAGGCTTGTTTCTTCACTTAAAGCTAGGCACAAAGTCCAACGGTGGGAATGGGGTTTGGGCATCGAGATAGAGGTAGAAATGTTACAATATCTGGGTATAAGAACAGCTGTTTTCTGTGCACAGGTATGTTTTGTCAGTCACATAAGAGGCTGTTAGTTTTTAAGTGAGACAAGTCTTTGGAAATTTACTGGGGAAGTGCTTGTATAATGCTGACACTTTTTCCAAACAGTTGAGATAATATGACTTGGTGGGGTTTTTTTTAGGTTCGTCTGTGAAGGAACAGTAGAAGAAAAGATTGTACAGCTCCAGAAGAGGAAGAAAGTTCTTGCCCAGCAGGTGCTGTCAGGCAAAGGCGAGACCTTCACTAAGCTCACTCTGGCTGACCTCAAAATTCTCTTCGGCATCTAATTACCCTTTACAATACACAACGGAAAGTGATTTTATACCTACAAGTAACTGTGCAAACTTCAACAAAGGACTGCTAATTTAAGGTGGTCATTTGTTTTGAGCAAGTAACTACGTTTTTGTAACTCTTCCAGGAAGAGAAGTTAACAACTTCAGAAATTTATTTTAATACTGAAATTAGACTGTGTATCCACAGATTAATAAAGTTATAAATTAAGCTATTGTTTTAAAACACTTTTAAGCAAATATTAAAAACACATTATTGACTGTTTCTTGGTTTTCTAAATATGCTTTTTGTTTAGTAAACTTTCTTTCCCCTTCAGGAGAGGCGAAGCACAGGCATAAATGAAACAAGGAAGAGAAAAAAGTATGAGGTAGGAAAGTTTAGAGGTTGAGTGGTAAAGTTGGGTGAGCATGAAGGAAGCCAAAAAAAATTTTAAGCACATTGGTGTAAGAAGACTGTATAAATTTTAGAATGCATAAGTAACAAAATTAAGGGAAGACTTGGACGAATACTTTGTTTTCTATTTTGTTCCTCTGGAGGACTTTTTATATTTAAGCGTTTCTCTGCTCAAAATAGTTATTCAAGTAGGGAAGTAGATTTCTGTTATATTCATATGAAATAGAACTTGAATTCCTCATTGTGGATTTTTGTTTTTCTTCGGAGTATTAAATAGTGTAAGGCTTCTTAGAGCAAACCTTTTAATGTGTAGATTAGTCTCCCTTAGAAGATGCATCCATTTTTTAATAGTAGATGAGTTGCAAGTTCTTGATTAATGGTTTGTATTCTCTCTCCTATAGAAGTGGTATGTGCAGGTAAGTGAAGTTTCTAGGCAAATATTTTTTTATTGTTATTTGATAGTGTGTCTTCCCTGCCTTGATTTTCCTCTGCTGTGCCCGTGGCCATATCCACTGCATATTCTGGTTTTCTGTTGATTAGACTCTCTCATTTGCCAGATGAGGCTCTCTGAAGAGTTTCTTTCCAGTGCTAAGTGGAAGGCCATGCCAAGCTAGAGTGCTGACAAGGAACTAGACGTTGGTTCCTGCATGGTCATTCCCCATGGAATAAGATGATAGCATTTGGTAGCTTTCTGAGTGAAGGAGAGATCTGTTCCCAGATCAGTGGTTCCTGATAGTACAACGACATCCTGGTGGAGCATGGTGCGGCTGTGTTAGTCATTTCTCTTACATGCCTTGCGATGATGTGCAAGTGAAGCTGTGGGTTTATTTCAATTTATTGCATAGATACAGGGGCTAGGAGGCAGAAAAATAATGGTTTAGGGGGGTTTATGTGTGTGTATTTTCTGTGTCTATAAATTCAACCTTGATGAAAGTATCTTGAGCAGCTCAAAACCAGCTTGGGCAATTTAACCATAATCTCAGTTTAGGTCACTTGCCATGCTGTGCTGATTTTCTGGAAAACACATCGGTTCCCTTCCACAAAATGGAAAGCCAAATTACTTTATTTTGATTTGGATGTTTATGTGAGCAGAACTTGGGTTATAGTTTCTTCTCTGGAGTTCATGTGTGCTCTGGTCTGAGTTCTCCCATTCCTTGGAGATGCTGTTAGTCTAGCAGGCTTCCCTCTTTTAAGTGTGTTGCCAAATACAGCTTAAACCAATCTGTTGTACACAGTGTCCCTTCATTCTGTGTGTTTTCTTTTGGCCGAATGTAACTGAATGCAGTTTAACTGTTGGGTGTATGGGATATTGCCTTGTGGATGAATTGCTTTTTCTATTTGTATGAAGGTGTCTTCAGGAAAGGACTCCAGCCTTTCTCAGGAAACCCAGGTAACCAGTAGGTTATGAAGTGACATTCAGCTTGGTTCGGAGAAATTTGAAGCTGAAGGTCTAGTGTGTACCTCTAGGTACAGTGTTCTGAAATGGCAAATTAATGCAGCTGAGAGAAGTGAATGAAGATGATGGTTTTGTTTGTTCAAGGTCAAATTTTAAAGAAATTTTTCTGGGGGCAGGGGGAGTCATTTGGCTTTGGTTTGCACTATTATCTTCAGAACTAAGCAAAAATGTATCCCAAAATACTCCTAAATAACATTAGTCCAGTTGTGACCAGGTATTTGCATCGTGCTGCACCACAACAAATACTAGGGCCTTGTTTCTTTTACAGAAAAGAAACTTCACTGTGACAATCGAAAGAAGGTCAGGGGTTCTTTTTCCACTCCCTTGCCAAAAGGCGGTCTCTCTTGGCCTGTGACTGCCCTGAAATCTTTTTCTATGGGCTCATGAGAAGTAAAGCAGAGCAAACCCAGCTGCCACCTGCTCAGGACGAAGGGACAACGGATCACAGAGCAGGCAGTCGGCAAGGCCGTGGTGTCTCCGGTGAATGTTCAGGGGAATGTTGTCGTGTCCTTGAGAGGGCCGAGAGCAGCATTAACCTGCCAGACTGCTTGACCGTGCCTCTTAGAGGTGCTATGTGGTGTTTAATGTCGGTGTTTCTTACGGGGTGGTTTGTACACCGGAGGACCTGTCCTCTGAGCAGCGGCTGGAGGCCGTCGCGCCGAGGGAAGGCGTGCCACCCTGATAAAATTGTCAAGATTATCAACGCTGCTATCCCGCCCAGGTGCCTGCAAGCAGCCTGTGCGCTTGGTGAGGCGGGCGCCGGGCCCTGAGGGAAGGCGCATCCCGGGCCGCTCGGCGGTAGAGCCGAATCGGGCAGTCGGAAAACCTTTGCCAGTGGTCAG
>NW_009725607.1:22190-24185 GCF_000703405.1 Apaloderma vittatum
CGCGATTGTGGGTGTTGCCGGCTGCGGCGTTTAGGCGGTGGGAGGGATCCATGATCAGGGGCGCTGGAAGAAACACAGAGGAGAGTGGCCGGTTAGCTCAGTTGGTTAGAGCGTGGTGCTAATAACGCCAAGGTCGCGGGTTCGATCCCCGTACGGGCCAAGAGAGCTTTCTTTTGAGCCTATCCCCGTGTGGCACTACGTGTTGCATTTCCCCCACCACTCGCCTTTTGCCCCTTCCTACAGCACCACAATGGCTGAAACACGAAGGCAGGTAAAACTCCAGAGGAGGTAAAATAGCCACAGAGCAAAGGAGGGTAAAAATCTGCTGCTGTTGCAGATTTGTTTCGATAAGCTGGCGATGTTTCTGGGGGTGCAAGGTGTCCTGTGTGACAAAGTGATGTGACTGAGGTGATGAAAGAGAAGTGCTGCCCAGATTTTACCCTTCAGGGATGGTCTCCCGGCAGAGGGACCAGCCCATCTGCTTTAAGGGTAGGGAGGCTCTACAGAGAGATCCAGACAGGCTGGGTCAATGGGCTGAGGCCGACTGTATGAGATTCGACAAGGCCAAGTGCTGGGTCCTGCACTTGGGTCACAACAACCCCCGGCAGCGCTATAGGCTTGGGGAAGAGTGGTTGGAAAGCTGCCCAGTGGAAAAGGACCTGGGGACGTTGCTGGACAGCCGGCTGAGCATGAGCCAGCAGTGTGCCTGGGTGGCCAAGAAGGCCAATGGCATCCTGGCCTGTGTCAGGAATAGTGTGGCCAGTAGGAGCAGGGAAGTGATTATCCCTCTATACTCAGCACTGATGTGACTGTACTTTGAATTCTGTGTTCGGTTTTGGGCCCCTCACTACAAGAAAGACATTGAGGTGCTGAAGCATGTCCAGAGAAGGGCAACAAAGCTGGTGAAGGGTCTTGAGCATGAGTCTTGTGAGGAGGGACTGAGGGAACGAGTTTTTTAGCCTGGGAGAGGCTCAAGGGAGACCTTATTGCTCTCTACAACTACCTGAAAGGGGGCTGTAGTGAGATAGGAGTCAGTCTCCTCTTCCATGTAACGAGTGATAGGACAAGAAGCAATGGCCTCAAGTTGCACCAGGGGAGGTTTACATTGGATAGTAGGAAAGATTTCTTTATCATAAGAGTTGTCAAGCCCTGGAACACGCTCCTCAGGGAAGTGGTGGAGTCACCATCTGTGGGGGAGGTATTTAAAAGATGCGTAGATGAGGTTCTCTAGGCATGTGGTTTGGTAGTGGACCTGGCATTGCTAGGTTAGCAGTTGGACTCAGTGATCTTAGGGGCCTTTTTCCAACCTTAAATAGTGGATGATTCTGTTTTCCTGTCTGGAATTAAATGGGCCAAGATCCCTGTGGGTGTGACAAAACACTCCCAGGCGATGGCAGTTAGTTACATGGGGACACCTTGATCTCTGGGGGAAGAACAAGGGAAATGGCGAAAAGGAGCAGCTCCTTGCCTGGTACGCAAACAGACCCGAGTTCCCCGGGCACAGCCACACCCGAATGGGGACCTGAGGCTACGACGGACATTATTTCCTCAGCGGCTGGGCTCCCCCAAAAGTAGAAGGCCAGTGAGGACTCAGGCACCGCTGGGATTCGAACCCAGGATCTCCTGTTTACTAGACAGGCGCTTTAACCAGCTAAGCCACGGCGCCGGGAGTGCCGCGGCCAGCCCCCACTCGCCCTGCCCAAAAGGGCGGGGGCACTGCTGGGTCGTCCAGCTCTCGGGGTCACTCCCTCCGGGCCGGCGGGGCAGGCTGAGTTCAGAAGAGCGTAGCGTCCCTCGCTGTCAACAGGGAATCTTGGTGAGTATTAATTTCCACTAGTGATTTTTCTGCCATATGGTAAAAAAAGGCGGCGAAGGGCAGTGTGATGTCCAGAGGCAAGAAAATCCAAACTGCCGTAGTCGGCAGGATTCGAACCTGCGCGGGGAGACCCCAATGGATTTCTAGTCCATCGCCTTAACCACTCGGCCACGACTACC
>NW_009725608.1:0-19837 GCF_000703405.1 Apaloderma vittatum
TTCTGTGATTCTGTGTGATTCTATGACATTAAAATCGTAAATTTTTTTCTTAATGGGAAATCAATTTCCTAGTAAAAATAATGATTTGGCCAAATATAGGTAACACACTAAGTCACTGATTTAAAATAATTATGCCTAGACATATACATAGTAGAGCAGTAACATTACTTCCTTTTTTCCCCCAAATGGAAATAATGCATTTCTTTAATCCTCAGGTATGTAATACTATATTCTCTTTCTCGTCATTTCAAATAAATCCTTTTCATCTCTCATGTGCAGATTTGGCAAAGAAAAAGGTGAATACACTGAGTAGGCATCAAATCTCGCTATTATTAAAATGAGAGCATTAGCATGATCTGAATAGAAAACCTTGTAAACAAAATGTAAGTACAGCAAACTGCTTGCATTTCGTACGAGGAAATGCTACCAGGAAAGCTTAAAAAATTCATGAAAGTAATGTAATAAGTATTCCTCATAGTTAATGGGAAGAAATTTAAGGACATTGAATTTCTTGTTTCAATCTTCCTGATGGGACAGGGTGTCATTTTCATGAGCTGCTATGTAATTCTGGCATTTCTTTTATAATTCAAAAATAGAAAAAAAAAAAAAAAAGGAAGCACATATGGTCTGAAAGTTGCAATGTAAGATAATGGATTTAAATAGATGTTTCCCACAGGGAATATTGTTCGTGCTGGCATCTGTATTGCACATGTTGCTTTCACACTTTCATCAGGAGAGTTATGTGAGTGCTCAGGGACAACAGAATTTTATCAATATTCCTGTTTTCAGGCAACCTCTAACATTTAAAGGAACTGGGAAATTATAAGATAATCTTACCATATGTTTGCAAGAGCAAAGACTAAAAAATCAGGAATCCAATATTTCCATTCTTACTAATACTAAATTGAATATTACTTTTAGCATAAGAAAGGGAGGAAGATTGGTTCCTTTAACTCATGATGTTGTAATTTTGTGATATCTGAGTTCAATAATTGTGTGTCATGAGTAGTTTCTTCTTCAAAGAATGAGCTACATGTCAAACAGTGATAGTATCAGAAGAACTATAATTTAAGAAGCACCAAAGAACAGCCTTCTACTACCTAAATACTATTAAAATCATCAAATTATTTACAAAAATGCAGAAGTTAATAATCTGTTCATGCAAGCTACTGATAGATGCAAACTAGTAGCCTTGTTCCTCAAAGAAATGGAAAGAACAGATAAACCCCTTGAGCATTGCAATGTTAAAAATAGATTTTCTTCTGGACAAGGCATATTACATGGAGAGGCAGAAAAAGAACTCAGAAATTGTGATTTCAGTTTAATTTAAGAAAATATGGCAATGGTATGATACAAAAGCTGGAGCTGTAATATAGTCCTTCACAAGATATAAAAGGAAGTTACGAAGGAAGTCCATTTCTACTTAGATTTTAATCTAGGGCTAGGTAAAACTAAGACATCAAATAGAAAGCAAAGTAAAGAAGAAGATGTAAAATTAAATATGTGGCTTAATTTCCTTCAGACTCAACAGAACAGAAGTTTTAAAATCAATTTGAACTATCTTTGCCTGAGTAACACAATAGGACAGAACAACTATTTTAATACGTCCCTGTCTTGGAACAAAGGAATAGAAATTAATTTAACTTCTAGTGCATATAATATTGTGCTCTTACTTTCACATACCTTAAACTCAGTTCATGTTTTCTGTTGCTTTCTATTTCAGATTGTTTATGGAAGCACATTTCAGGGGAAAGAAACAAAAAGAAACTCATGAAAAAAACAAACCAAGAAAAGAAACTTATCAGGCTTGAGGATAGTAATAGAGTAAGAAGACTGTCATAGAGTTCATTTAATGGCTTATTTATGGCTTATAGTTGTTTTCTTAACTTGTCTGCAAGGTACATGAAGAAGTATGAGTTGGAAAGTTGTTACAATATGTATAAATATTTATTCAAATGCATTAATTTTTCTGTCTGATAACTACCATTACAACAGACTTGAAAAGATCTTAAGTTTGAAAAGTTGCATATTCCTGGTTTTAAGTAGTATTTTTTCTCCTTTCCTCTTTGGTCTTATCAAAATAATTAATTTTGGAAAATGGATGATGAATGTTCATAAAAAAATATGCATATGGAACAACTTTATGAAATTTTAATTTGAAAAGCACTGTACTGCTGGAATCTGCCTATATTTCTTTACTTTTGTGTCTAAGGGCAACCGTTTTCATGCAAAGCAAACAAATTGAAAGGTTTCAGACTATTCCCACTGGATTTTTATCCTGCTTTACTCAGAAAAAAAATGAGGAATGCCTGCTTTGAGATCTACAAAATTATGATAAACAAGGAAAACCTTCCACTCATTTTGTTCTAAAATGCCATGTAAGTATATTTAGCCATATAAACTCAGAATCCTTCATAGAGAAAGATTTTTTTATAGACTATCCTGAGCATAACTTGACCTTCAAGATGTCAACCTGACAAGTTCAGTGTGCTACCCATTCTTTCATGGTAGTATTTCCAGTGACAAATCCGTGCTCTTATCATCAGCTCCCAGGAAAAATAAATCACCGAGACAGAAATAAGAGCACTCTATTATTTTTTTAATTAATTAGTTGTTTATACTGTATTGTTACTCACACTTAGAAATCATCTTTTAATATCTGATTATTTTTTTCTAGAATAAAGATTGCAAAGATTGAAATAAAAAGATATTGGTAAAGATTTTGAGGATTATTTAAATGATCATTACTAGAAAAAAACCCCTCAAATAGTTACCAGAGGTTAAAGTATTTTGTGTCCTGAGCTCCAAATAAAACAATGTAGTAAGCCAAGACTTTGGCTAAGAAACACACTCACAAGCTTAAAAATAAAGTAGTCCTGTACTGCAAAAAAGGATGGACTTAGACACAGGAATGCAGCTTCAAACAAGTTAACTAACCAGCTCTCAAGAGTCTGAAAGGCTTAAATATAAGAGGTAGCTCATGGGTTAGCTCTTATCTTCTCCTCAAACTTGATAAGGCATGGCAAGTCCTTAGTCTCCAAAATGACTGATTTTGGCCTCATTGGCTGAGAAATCAGGTGAACATAACCATAGTGATGATAAAGATGGAGATCACTTATTTACAAAGTCTTCTAAATAATTTTTACACGTGCAATTGTTCAATTAATTGTTTTCATCAGGCAAAAATATGTGACATATTTACATGGCTCACTGCATACATTTACATTATTCAATTATTCAATTATTACAAATACTATGTTTCTACCCATAAGGGCCAATAGGTAACTCATTCCACATAAAGCATATTACATGGAATGTAACAACAGGGTAAAATCTACTTAGAATCATAGAATCACAGAATCATTTAGATTGGAAAGGACATTTAAGATCACTGAGTCCAACCGTTAACCTAGTACTGTCAAGTCTACCGCTAATCTATTTCACTAAGCACCTCATTTACACACCTTTTAAATACCTCCAGGGATGGTGACTCCACCACTTCCCTGGGCAGCCTGTTCCAATGCTCGACAGCCCTTTCAGGGAAGCAATTTTTCCTAATATCCAATCTAAAACTCCCCTGGTGCAACTTGAGGCCATTTCCTCTCATCCTGTTGCTTGTTACATGACAGAAGAGACTGACCTGCACCTCGCTACAATCTCCTTTCAGCTAGTTGTAGAGAGCAATAAGGTCTCCTCTCGGCCTCCTTTTCTCCAGGCCAAACAATCCCAGCTCTCTCAGCTGATCTTCATGAGACTCGTTCTCCAGACCCTTCACCAGTTTTGTTACTCTTCTCTGGACATACTCCAGCACCTCAATATCTTGCTTGTCATGAGGGGTCCAAAACAGAACATAGTGTTTGAGGTGCAGCCTCACCAGCGCTGAGTACAGGGGGACAATCACTGCCCTGGTCCTGATGGCTGCACTATTCCTGATACAGGCCAAGATGCTGTTGGCCTTCTTGGTCACCTTGGCACACTGCCCATACTTTGATCTCTAGAAAACCCTACAAAATGGTGTGTTCACAAAGTGGTGAAGTTACTGTTATATCCTGTTTATTCCAAGAAGGCACTAGACCAGTTAATAACGTTTTATTATCAGCATTAATTAACTGTATTAAATCTGATGCAGGTCAGTTTACTGATAAGGTTTTTGCCAATGGTGCTATAAAATCAAATACAGGACTTTTCTTCCTCAAGAAGAAAATGCAAAGTTCCCAAAGGAGAGAGAAAAAGAGAGTTTGAGAGAGCAAGGAGCAAAAATGGTAAGCTAACAATGAGAACATTCACTTACTAATGATGCTGAGTGTAACCATAGGGTACTGAAGCAATAATAATGACTAAATATTTAGTTGCTACAGTTACTATCCTTGTTCTTTCTGTGAACCTCCCAAAGTGACAGCGGTGAGCGCTGCTGTGGATCAAGGCCAATTTTGCACTTTTGCCCATGGACCATAATTAAAATAGATTAATGAATAAGGAAATGCCTGCAGAAAGAGATCAGTCTTGCAACATTTCCCAAAGGTCGTTAGATTTTTTTGAAGACTAAACTGTAGTTTAAATCTCCCACTTATTGCAGATTCTTTCCTTTACAGCATATTTTTTTCACTGCAAAGAAGGCAGCTGAGCATGCATTCCAGTGGGATACAGAGACACTATTACTCATAGGCACAGTCTGGCTTATAATAGCCTTAATTATATGGGCATCATTGTTTTCAGTGGCAGAAAAGGATCTCATCATTGTGCTTGCGTAATGCAAACTGTTGCTTTTAGGAACCCATGGAAACAAAATCATGGTTGGAAAGGAGTATTATGAATCTTAGATCTGCCTCAATGGGTTCGTTCTGAACTTTTCTAAGATATTTTTCTTGTCATTTCTACCTGCCATTGGTTATGTAATTTCAGCTGGATTTCATTCGCTCTGCCTGAATTGCCATGAAAGACCACCATATACTTTTAAGGAAAGGGTGTTTCTTCACCTCATATACACTTCTATTTCACATTTGAAACTGAATTAGTGGAGCGAAATGAAGAAACAAAACAAAATTTCACATCTTTCAGCAACGCTATGTGTTACTATTCAAAGGAGAAAACAGGACAGACAGGCAGAAACAGCAAATTACAGCCCAAGAGTAACACTGAGAACACAGACGATGCTTCTTGACTTTTTTGCAGTGACATCAGCTTCTATGACTTCTTGCCAATCCTGTTTCTATTTGATTGGAAGCAGACTATACATCCTGTTTCTTAGTAATTCCTGGCCTCCGCATGTAAAGTTTTGCATTCTGGTTATTTTTTTCATTCTTGTCAAAACCTTCTGCATTCGTACATGTGTGCGTTTTGTTTTCCAATGAGTATATCTGACACCTCTCTGACTGCATAATTTGTATACAATTTGTATTTTATTTTGTTCTGTTATAAAGGAAATATCAGGAGGATATATATACACAATTTGAGCGCTTCAGAGAACACTGTAAAGGACGATATCCTGAACTTTCATGAATTTGAATAGCTCCATGGGCATTTATGACCTTATAAGCACCTCCTAGGAACTGACTATTATGTATGTTCATCCTTCGCAAAGGAAATAATTAAGATTAGGTCAGTTTGTATATCACAGCCTTAGGTTTCCTTACAATGTGTTTACTATGAAGCTATATGGAAGAAGGGTTTTGTTTTGTCTCTATGTTCCCGCTTCTAAGGTTAATTTAAACTATACAAGTAACTAGCAGCCTCTCCAGTGCAGTACTCCCAAACGGAGGTCAAGGGTGAATGAGAGAGTCATCAAATTCTGTCACTGGCTGCTTTGACCACTACAAGCACTTTTGTTGAGAGAATTCTCAACTAGTTAGTTTTCCAACTGTTTTGCACTGAAAGATCAATGGAAGGAACAATAGCCTGAAGGAGAGTAAAGTCTGCCAGTTACTGAATTACATAACTTACTGTGTGCAGACAGCTGTCTGGAAGATGTCATTGAATACAAACACATAATATATTCTGAGCTAGATAAGATATCTGGAGTTATGGGTTCATTATAACAGGCTCAAAAAATAGCATAATGCTGAAGAGCCATAAAAATCGAACCAAGTCGTGGTGAGTTCACGGTGGTCGTATGGACTAGTACTAATGTTATTAGATAAAATATTCTACCATGGCCAAGGACATTATTTCTCAACAGAAACATGGGTTTTTTGAAGGCCATGCTCAAACACAAAATCTCTGCACAAGATAATTTGAGTTGATCATTTGCTTTTGATTTTATTGTTTAAGGGACATTGTTCCAAAGTGAAACAAAAGAGAAAGAAGTTGGGAACTTCAGGAATTTTGTAGGCCTGGTGATTTTTTTCTAACTCCAAGAAGACACTATTGAAATAGCAAAGAGCAGGGAGAAAGATAATAGAATGACACAGCAACACAAGGATTTTAGTTATTTAGAACCATGTAATTCATAGAATCATAGAATCATAGAATCACAGAATGATTTGGGTTGGAAGGCACCTCAAGGATCATCTAGTTCCAAGCCCCCTGCCATGGCAGGGACAAGCACTGTGAGGTCACTCTTGTTAGTGAGGTGACTCTCCTTAGATGGAGGATTTCCCTAATCTTGGCACCTAGGAGATGACTTCATATTGCAGTGGTTGGTGCCACACAGAGATTTATCCTTTTCAAGTTCTGTATGCTTTTTCAAATACATTTCTACTTGTTCATAAAATTGAATCTATGTAGTCTACATACATACTCAGCTTGGCTACTAGTTTCCTTTCAACACTGGAAGATGTTGTCTGCCTACCACAAGGACATGTAATCAGAAACAAAAAAACCCGCTTCTTCCTGTTAATAAGTTTCCTTAAAATGCTGCTTTTTCCGAAAAGCAATTCCAATTCTATATGAGATGAATCTGGTGTTCAGCGTGCTCTTGAAACTAGCGCAGACATTCCAATTTCTGCTCAGACACATTTAGCTGTCTGCAGGGCCTTCAACTTTTTTGTTCTTGACTCTTCTACCTCCTCCCCACCCTGAGCACTGCAATAGGGATGAGGAATGGGCAATACAGTCAGTTCATAACACCACATTACCGACGCTCCTTCCTCCTCACACATTTCCTTTGCTCCAGCACAGGTACTTTCCATGGGCTACAATCCTTCAGGAAAAAACCTGCTTCTACAAAGATTTAATGTGGATCCCTCATGGGTTACAGTTCCAGCCAAAAAACCTTCTCCTGCACGGCCTGCTCTCCATGGGCTGCAGTTCCTGCCAGGAGTGAACTCCAGCTTTGGGTTCTCCATGGGCCGGAGTTTCCTTCAGGCACATCTACCTTCTGTGGCATGGGATGCAGCAGGGAAATCCTGCTTCACCCTGTCTTCTCTGTGGGCTGCAGGGGAACTTCTGCTCCAGTGCTTGAAGCTCCTCCTCCCTTTCCCTCCTCTCTGATCTTGGTGGCTGCAGGGCTGTTTTTCTCACATTTTCATCAGTCCTCTCTCACAGATGTTACACAGCATTTTTTAACCTTTCTTAACTATATTATGACAGAGGTAATATTAGCATTGCTGATGGCCTTAGCTTTGTCAGTGGTGGGTCCATTTTGGAGGTGACTGCAACTAGCTGCATCCAGTGCAGACGCAGTCTTTTGTCTCTTCTCATAGAGGCCACCCCACTACAAAAACCTCACCAAGTAAACCCAATACAGTGATATAGAAAGCTAGCTTTGTAGGTCTTGCAATATTATCCTTGTCTAAATTTATCTATTAAAACCAGATTTCATGCAACTTAAGTTCAGTGGAGTTTTGTCAAGAGCTTTAACTGGAATAATAATAAAAAAAAGTTCTGTCTTTGTTATCAGAAAAGTCCTACATATTCATATTTCATTATAAATAGCTAAAAAAAAAAGATTTAAAATATTTCTACATCGTTTTAAGGAAAAAATGTTTTACCTAGGATTATACAAATGGAATAACTGGACTGTGTTATTACAGAGAAAGTAGACATGGATTTGCAAAGTATGAGTATTATAGGGCACAAGTGATCATTTAAGAAGGGAGTACATGCCCCAAACCTGAAAGGTGAAATTCATTTGGAGATCATGTCCTGACACATAATTACAAAAATTTCTGTCTAATCAAGATATCAATATTGGACAATGCAATGAATAAGAACCTGAAGGTAGTTCTAAACTTCAATGACTGCATGAGCCATAAAGGATGACTTCAGGGCTGAAGAATGTTGGAGATCACTGAAGGTCTGATGCTGGTGCCTGAAATATGATGCTGCTGTTTATGGTTCTGCCCAAAGCCATTCAGGTAAGAAGTGAGATGACCAAATAATAACACCCAGTAGGTGCAAATGACCTGTGCATTTCTATTGTATAGTATCAAAGTTTGTCTTGACCCATGGGAAATCTTAATAAGGCGAAGCATAATGTGATTCTGTTATCAAGAAATATGATTTATAGCATAGTAGGGAATATATGAAACTACCTGAACTCTCTGAACCAGCCCATTCTTATCTGAATAAATTGTAGTCTTAGTCTTGGGAAAGCAGCTGCCAGACAAATTCAGGAAATTTACCAAGATGGGGATTAGGATTGATAAATGACTCTATATGTGCATACAGAATTTAACAGGTTGAGGGAGGGGAAGGAGAAAAGCAAAACTATAGCTGATCCTTGTGTGGGGATATATCATGAGCACAGTGGACTACAGTTCATTTCAGCAGCAGATTGTATTTAATATTCTCTTTCTGGCATAGAACAGAAACAGGTGTCTGCAGTGACCTCTCTGTATTCTTGGCCAGAAGGTATTTACATGCTTTTTAAACACAACAGAGATGTTAAAATTTTACTTTTGTGTCTGAGATGATGCAGTGGTGTAGCCTATCTAAATTAAGTCTCCTCTCTGAATCAGCCTTAATGTATTTCCCATGTTGCTAAGAGTGCCATCAGAGAAGTACTTAATTATCTCATGCTAACCTATTGTGTCAAGTTCAGCAGTTTCATCCCTTGTGACCCTTCTCAAAAAGAGGAGTATTAGTAGGTGCCTGAGGAGAAAGAAATACATACATAATATTTAACTTGGCTAAGATTCAAGACATATAAAAAAAGTTTAATTTATGAGTGAAAGAAACAACCAAGAAAAAGTGGGGGTACTTATACAGCTGACAAGGTATGCCCACCATTTGGTTAAAGGATTTGCGACCTTTATAGATCTTGTTGATTCTCTAAATCCTTCTGGCTACCCAAGCCCCAGCTGTTGCTTAGATGGCTTTTGCTTTTTGGCTTTTCCTCTCCCTACAAGCTCGATTATTGCTATGCACTT
This sequence comes from Apaloderma vittatum, assembly GCF_000703405.1. Taxonomy (NCBI): domain Eukaryota; kingdom Metazoa; phylum Chordata; class Aves; order Trogoniformes; family Trogonidae; genus Apaloderma; species Apaloderma vittatum. Next base: position 9,309 of record NW_009725608.1, read on the forward strand.
TCTGTGAGATAATACTTTTAAAACATTGGGAAATCTCATGCTAATGCATAATTCTTTAGCCCACTCCTAGACACTGGTTCCCTCCAATCAATTTTCCCTTTTGTTCCACCAGCTGTCCCATGTAACAAATACATCCTAAAGGAAGTTTAAGGTGTCGGGTTTTATTTGAACAAAAAAATGTCAAGAGTGAGAACCAAGTAGCTAGTTCATTTCACTGCAGGCACTAAGCAGCTGGAAGGCAGGAGGGAAAACAGAAGCATTTCCACTGCAAACTATGATCACACAATACAAAAAAACCAGCCCCATTAGAGAGTAATCATCAGAATGGACTTGAAATATCTGATCAGTACAATCATATTATTTTCACATTTGTTGTCCAAAGTATTGTACTAATTAGAAAGATTTTGAGCCTGATTTCAAGAGCTAATCAATTTAAGACAGAACAAAAGCATGTCCCTATGGCCTTTATGTATTCACAACCAAATTATGTATCTGGCATTTCAAAACCGAACACTCTGAATACATCGTTCAGAAATGACCTGATTATGGCAGTTGTTTTGATAGGAATACTCAGGGTGATTCCAAGTGAAAAGTTGTAAGCTGCTTGCAGAACATTTGGAGATGAAAAGGGAAACATTTAATATGTGCTTACTGTCTGCGTTTATACTTTGTACACAAACACTTTCAAAGCCAAATTCTCTGACCAGTTTTTACAGCTGTAAGGGTGCCTTTAGGGTCACTGGTGACATTCCACCTGTTATATACCAAAGGCTGAAAACTCAGCTGCATCTGGGTTGTTGATCTCCTTCCTGAACACCTACACACGCACTGTTGGCTCTGCAGATGGAGCTCTGTAAGTCTGTCTTGCAGAAGCTGCAGTACAGAAAATCACACAATCTGGTCAAAAAAAAAGTTCTGTCCCTTCCCATTGCCACCCTTCCTGAGCTGCCATACACAGCATACCTTCTCTAACAAGAAGAGCAGGTTTCTCCGTGTAAGATGACAGTTAAATTGCCACAGCATTCACAGCAACCTGGAGACTGCTATCTGGATCATGACATATATGGAGACTGTCTGCCCTTCCCGTTGTTGGTAAAGTAGAGAAAATAAAATGATTCAGCACAGCTATAGCAAGGTAAACTACAAACACTTTGCAATAGGTAGCTGACTTGGAGACAACAACACCTGGAGCAATACTGTAAAAAAAGAAGAGAGGCCTCACCCAAGGACAGCAACTTTCTCAGCGTAAGGGAGAGGGCTGCAAGGAGGCCTGATTTCCTCACTGGGTTATAGAGGAGGTATTTCACAGGAAGGTGGGAAGGTTGCTTCTATATAGCATGTAGGAATTTATAGCGAACTTCAGTTTCATTGGTTTGGAAGAAAATTAAAGGTATGAAGCTGGATATTTCCAGTCCTTTTTGTTTATTTTTTTTATTTAACAAGGACTCCATCCCTTTAATACTTTTGGGTTTTGTTTTTTAAAAAGTGATAACGAGTTCATTTCATTGAATGTGTGAAAGAACAGTCCAGGGTCTGGATTTAAGGTTTATCCAAAAATCAATGGAGGACAAGTCACCCTGGTTTTGCTTATATTGATATCAAATTACTTTTTTAGCAGATTAGAGGAACTAAGTCAGAACACAGCTTGTTTTTGTGTTCTTTATCTCTCTGTGGATACTTTGCTTAATGCTCCAGCCTGCATGTGCATATAGTCTTACGAGACTCCAACAGATGGCCTGTATCGAAGTTCTTCTTGAAAGAACTGTGACTAATGTGAACTGGCCCCATTAATCAAGTGTGATCTGTATGGAAATATTCCCTAGCTGTGAAGTGAGTAATTTCAAAAGGCTGGGTTAGAAAGGACAAGCTTTGTATACGCAAATGTTCTTTTGTGTGTGTGTGAGGCAGACAGTGTTGAAACTGTGCATGTTTTTGGCTTGTCCTCAAGGTGTACTCTGTAGTCACACGTGTTTTTATATAAGAAGTCCCAAGTTTACTAACTTGTGGTAATGGATGGTTCTTTGGTTTAGGACTTTTAAAAACAAAGGGTTTTGTTCTGGCTGGGTTTCCTTTTTTAAAAAAAATGTTTCTGCTCTCTTAATTTGACACTCTTTGGAAGGACTCTTAAATCTAAAGCCCTCCCATTAGCAAGTGGGGACATAAGAACCACATGGGGAAGGAGAAGTTTGTTCAGTCTGCATCAGGTTTATTGCATCCTTGAAAAAATAAACCAAGGTAAAATAAAGTTAAAAAACAGAAATTAAACTAAACAAAATTTTATTTTAAAAAGTAATCAAGAGGCTAGAAACTCAGAGAAAATGATGTCTGAGAAATTCAGAAGGGCTCTGTAGCTCACATTTACTGTTTATGTGTGCAAAAGGATATGACTGAAGCACAGGAATAGATAAGTTTTATATATGAAATGAAGCTTTATGTATGAAATGAAGCTTTTCTATAATAGTATTTTTACTGTAGAGATGCAGATAGTGAAATGGTGTAAGATCTCATCCAGACCACAATTCCTCAGTTTAGCTCTAAGGATTCTGTGGGAGATGGTATCGAATTCTTGACTGAAATCAAGATAAATGATGTCCACTGCACGGCCATCATCTATAGGGATGAGGTTAGCTCAGTCGGTTAGAGGGTGGTGCTGATAACACCAAGGTCACGGGTTTGATCCCCATTTGGTCCCCATGTGTTGCCTGATCTAGTTGAGAGGCGTCCCTGCCCATGACAGGGAGGTTGGATTAAATGATCTCTAAGGTCTCTTCCAGCCCAGGACATTCTATGAATCTATGAATCCACCTGGTTATGTCTTCATAAAAGGCTATCAGGTTGGTCAAACATGATTTCCCCTTGGCAAAGCCATGTTGACTGCTCCTAATGACCCTCTTATCGTTGATATGCCTAGACACAGTATCACCTTCCCAGGGATGGAGGTGAAGCTGACCGGTTTGTGGTTACCCAGGTCCTCTTTCTTGCCCTTTTTGAAGATTGGAGTGACATTTGCTTTCCTACAGTCCTCAGACACCTCTCCTGCTGCCCATGACTTGCCAAAGATGATGGTCAGTGGCCTAGCAATGGCTTCCGTCAGCTCCCTCAGCACTCCCAGGTGCCCATGGATTTATGGATGTTCAGATTGCCTAACTGATCTCTAACCCATTCCGCATCAACCAAGGCAAACTCCTCCTTTATCCTGACTTCCTCTGGGGCCTCAGGGCCCCTGAGGACAGTCTCCAGCAGTACAGACAGAGGCAAAGAAGGCATTCAGTAACTCTGCCTTCTCTGTATCCTCTGTCATCAGGACACCCACCTCATTGAGGAGTGGGCCTACATTGCTTCTAGTATCTGCAATGTATTTGAAGAAGCCTTTTCTGTTGTCCTTGACCTCCCTTGCAAGGTTTAATTGCAAGGAGGCCTTCGCTTGCCCAGTTGCCTCCCTACATCCTCTGACAATAGTCTCATATTCCACCCTAGTGGCCAGTCCCTCCTTTGATCTATAGACTCTCTTCTTCCACTTGAGTTTGCCCAGCAGTTCTCTGTTTAACCATGCGGGTCTCCTGGCTCTTTTTCTTGATTTCCTACCCATCGGGATGCACTGATCTTGAGCTTGGAAGAAGTGGTCCCTGAATATTAACCAACTGTCTTGAGTCCCTTTGCCTTCTAGTATCCTGTTCCATGCTACTCTCTCTGTACCTGACCTGGAGCAAATCTGGCTCTCAGAAGTGTTTCTGTATTTGTTCCAGGACCAAAAATGGCTACTTCTAGTGATAAAATTTCAAGGGAGACCTACCCCTCAGAGGAGTACAATTACATCTTCTTCAAATTTCATATTTTCCTGGCCAGTAAAGTATGCCTGATTCTTCTTCCCTTGTCTTCCCCCTAAGTTTCCTATCTGCTGTTTCCTAATTACCCAACCCAGGCCCTCGTCCTGGAAGATCATAGAATCATAGAATCATAGAATGGCCTAGGCTGGAAGGGACCTTAGAGATCATCTAGTCCAACCTCCCTGTTTTGGACAGGGACGCCACCTCTCGACTAGACCTGGCAACACATGGGGACCGAGCAGGAATCGAACCCGCGACCTTGGTGTTGATCCTTGTTGCCAGCACCGCGCTCAAACCACTGAGCTAACCGACCCCCTAAGATGCCCATCTCCAGGCACTTCTCGGCCACCTGCACAGTCTGTATTTTATCCACTCGTGCTGTGGAGCAGCTGCACCAAGCACACGCAGAGGTCATGGTTTTCCTCCTGGCCATCGAAGGCAGCAGGCTGAAGCGAGGATTTACGTCGCAGGTGGCCAGTTTGCAGCCACCGAACTCCAGTGCCTGAAGAAACTTGGGAAACCAGTGGCACCCGCAGGGCCCCTGCTCCCCAGCCCAACCACGGCTGTTCTGGGCCTTTTTGCTGCACGCCTTGCCTCACCATTCCACAACTGCATAAGTAATGTACTTGGAAAATGGAGATAATGAAAAATTGGTGTGGGCACTAAGGGGCCAGAAGTGGTAGTGCGGGGTGCACTAAGGCATAGAAAAACTGCAGCAAGACAAGTGAGATACACAGATGGGTCCCACATCTGCATGCGGACTATCTGGCATGTTGCATTACTTTGACTTTGTAGGATACTTCATTCTGCACTCTCCTATGAAAGCTGCCTTAATAGCACTTTACCGCATTTGACACAACATTTTAGCGCATTGAAAATGTAATCTAAAGATTTGATTCTGCTACCATTACATTGACAATTTGCTCCAAGAATAACCCTGCTGAAATACAGTGAGCTGTTTGTTCAGCTCTGTTGAGGGTATCATTATTGGTAACATACAAGGCCAAAATACAGCACTTGTTTTAAGCTCTATTTCATCTCCTTTTCAGTCATCAGTTATGAAGACACAACATCCCCATGAGGGTTCTGTTTGAAAAATGAACTCTTTTCTACTTCATGAATTTTGCTTATACTGCATTGCTGTGAAGACCACTAATGATAAGATTTAATGGCTGTTAAAAGAATTACTTAAAGATCCTTACAATTGCAGTTACTCAAGTTAGACATGGCAAGGAAAAGATATTGTTAAGTTATGATCACATTGAGGATGCTGGGGGAGATGGCTGGGTACAAAGTGACAAATCTGAACCCATTGCTCGAACACTGGAAAAGGTATTTGCATTCCATCCAGTGGTTTGGATTGTTGCTGCAATACTCTACAGGTCAATAGAATGAAATTAATATCCAGGCCCAGACTCCTGGTATTTGCAGTTTCTGAGCCTCGAGAATGTTTCCAGCACTGAAGAAAATAATCTTAAAAAATTCACCAGGAATATAAACAAAACACAAACCAGTAACTTGTAGCATTGCAAAAGCTGATGGTAATTAACATGTACAAGTTCACTAAACTGACCATTCTGAATTGCTTGGTAGAAGATATTAATCTGAACCATGTTCTTCTTTACATAACCAAATTCAAGCTCACATAGCTTGAAAAGAAAAAAGAAGTCTTAAGGTCACAGTTTATTAGATGGGAAACCATATCCTACAATCAGTGACAATAAGAAGGAACATAGTATCATTGAGACAGCCAGTAGAAAATGATCTTTTAAGACAATGTTGTGCTTACAAGAGATATTGTTTGACTGCATTTAAACAGAGATGTTTCTGAGGATTTTTTGATGATGTCATTACTGTATATTATTTTATCATATACCTCTGGGAGAAAAAAAATGCTAGTCAAAACATGAAAAAACTGCCTTATTACGATTCTTTTTTTCTTGAGAAAGGCGATAAGGAACTATTTTAATAAGATTTTCGAAGTAACCTGGCTGGAAAAGAGTTAATCTAACAGTAAAATCTTTATAACCTAATAGAAAAAAGAGATCATAATGGAAGGAAAAAGAGAAAATTATAATCATAATAATAATACATACTAATAGCTTAATAATTTAATACATCACCTAGTAAAGATATTGTATTTTTCTCAGTCATTTTAAGTCAATATCAAGATTTTATAATTTTCTGAAAATATTGAGTATCTCAAGAATTAGTTTTGGATGCTATTCAGAAATCCTTTGGTAAACACTACAGTCTATTTTACACAGTCATCTTATACTGTGGTCCTTCATGACATTAAAAAACTAGGAATATTATAATGCAATACTAGATGTCCTCAAAGGTTAGTGGGAAAGCTTATTATGTATTTCTTGAATTTCCTAAAGTAAGACTGGGTTCTCGCTGAGCCTGTCAGAAGAATTGTTAAAAAACGTCTCCTTTGGTGCTTATTGCTTTACTATGAGTGCCTGAGTCAGCAGAAGAACATAAGATGGTCTGAGCAGTGTAATGGTATCTGGCAAACTTGCAGAGGAGGTTGGAAAAGAAACAAGAAGAAATCAGGTCTGTTTAAATGCATCGTCCTTCAGCCTCATGCAGTGAATCATGAAGAACTATTAAAATGAACTGGGACTGTTAGCATCAGCTGAAGATCTGCTTCTTGACATCTAATAAAAACGTAGATTAAAACTGAAAGCAAAAGAGCTGTATAAGCTTTATGCTTATACAGAAACTATTACGTCAATGGACTTTGAACTCTCCATACTACAATCTCAGGCCATCACAGTTTTCTTTTATATTAACATTTAAATGTGTCGGAGTGTAACAGTTGAGTTTTGGTCTGAAATGTTGTCACAGAACATTATGTTATTGCAGGTTATTGACAAGATCAGTTCCAGGACTTCCTCCCAACAGACCTCTTGAAACAGTGAGAGATAAATGGCAGTTACGCATTCTTACCCTTTACCCAAGACATGGAGTGGGTCCAGAGGAGACCATAGAAATGGTAAGAGGGGTGAAACACCTATCCTAGGAAGAAAGATTGAGAGAGTTGGAGTTTTTTGACTTTGAGAAGGCTGCAAAATCATCTCCTTGTTACTGTTGTTTTCCCCTCCCCTTTAAGAAGGTCATCTCCTCCCTTCTCGTTCCATATCTGGTTTCTCTCTGAACTAGACCTAGGTCTCAGATTTAGTCCTAAGTTTCCTACCATGCTCAGCCAAACCTACTCCTATTTAAGCTGGAGCTTTGGTTTTCTTTTCACCTCTCCAGTGCACTACAACTTCTCTTTCCCACCAAAAATTCATTTTTCCCAGTCTATTCTATTTTGAATTTCCTCCTCCTCAGCCCTTTCTGTTTTATCTTAAGGTTATGTTAAAAAACTGAGAAAATGAGATCTGACAGAGATCTCTGCTGTGGTCTGCTGTGTTACTTGCACTCAAACCAGTTTGTCTGAATTGAGTTCAAGTATTTCCATACCACCATCACTCGCATGACTTGTTTACACTCACTGAGTCTTAATTTGTTCCCATCTTGTTTAAACAACACATTGTTGAAGCTCCCATTCCTTAGAACAGGCAATAAATATCACTACAGGTCCTAATTTTGCCTGTCTTTCCTCTTTATTTTCCTAATTTCTCTCTCTATGCTGTGAAAGATGTAGACTCTAATTTAGATGCCAAATGCAATGATAAAAAGGAACAAAAAAAATATTGAAAACTATTCCACAATTTCATTGGCTTGCCTTAGAATCAGTGAATCTACTCACAACACCCTCATGGCAGAGGATCAGACTGTGGGATGCAGATTCTTGTTCAGCATGTTGACTCCCGGCTCCCCTGCATCCTTTATAATTTCATACTTTATGATTCGCAGAGCAGCCCTTATATTTTCCCTTCTTTTCTGTCTTCCCTTCTCTTTCATTCTCATGAAAGTTATTGGGTTTGTTTTGTTTTGTTTTGTTCATGGACGCAAGTAATTTTCTTCACCCAGTCATGAATCTAGCAAAGAGCAAATCTCAGAGGTTCAGCTTCTTTGTGAGAGATTTTTTTTCAAGCAGCTCTACATCTAATTTTCTTTGTGTACCATTGTCTGAGATTCTCAAGGTGGTGCTTATTGGCAGTGACCTGCCAGACATCCTGGGTCTTAAGGATGAATGAATAAATAACTTTGCTGAATGCTGCTGAATATGTGATAATGCAATTAGTATTCTTGCCAACTGAATTGAAAATGAGATGCCAAGTCTCCAGGGACCATTGTACCCCTCTGTAAATGCTTTTTTAAAATGTTTTTTTCTCCTATTAAATGCATCAGAAACATATGAGCTAAGCAAAAATGTTGATTATAAGTTAAAATAGCTTTATATTGTAGATTAGGTGACAACTTCTGATTCGGCAGTTAAAGATCAATTTGCATATCGCTACTTTAGACAAAGCAGATGAAAATATGTTTTATTTGTTACTTTTTTGTACAATTAAAGTTATTGCTGGTAATTAAATACGTAATTTTAAATTCAGCCCAATATATACTAGTTGGAGTGGAACAAATTTTATGTTATACTACATATTAACATTATCCTGAGGCAAAAGCAAGCAATAACTGCTTTGGATTATATCAGTTAATTTCCAAGATCTGCTGAAGACAGTATGGTATTTGGTAGGGTGGCAAGGAATCAGATTATACTAATGATCTTAATATATAATACTACGAATATGAATACTGATCAGCCTTGAACAGATTGGTTGAATACAGGTGCACAGGAAATAGTGCAGATGATTGTTGCCCACTATTTTTCAGCAAAAACTAGGGGAAGATTTTCCTCAAAAACATACAAGGCAGCTGATATTCTCCTTGGAAAATCTCACAAGGGATGAGCATGTCTTACAGGCTGTATATCACTTCCACTGCAGCTGCTATAGAGAATGACTTTAAGCTCAGAAAGAAGTGAATAAATCAGATATCTGCACTGATTAGGAGGGGTGAGGGGAAAGCTGATAAATAAACTGAAGCTATTCGTAACAATGATGATTCCCTTTAGCTGAAAAAAAATAACACAAATGGTTCTCTACTTCAGCCTTCCTGAGAGTACTGTGAAGTATTTTGTTGTTTGGAATGAAGAGGTGGAAAAGGGAAGGGAAGGGAAGGGAAGGGAAGGGAAGGGAAGGGAAGGGAAGGGAAGGGAAGGGGAGGGAAGGGAAGGGACGGGAAGGGACTTGGCTACTCCTTGCTAGAGCTGCGCAGTGCCAGAAAGGCTCCACCCAAAGACACTCAGGGAAGTTACCCCACATGACAGGCATCTCCTGGGGAGTTGGTGCTCTCATTTAACCTTGATGCGTAATAAAGAGAATTAATGCAACAGGTCGCTGACTAGCCCAGACAGCAGTACCTGTACTGACTGAAACTAGTTTCTTATATTTTACTACAGACAACCAGAATTAAAAGAGGGATAAGGGGAATATTTACATTATAAAACCTTCCCACTGCTGAAGAGCCTACTCTTAAGGAAAGGGGTGCTGTGCAACTCCACATTGTCCGAATCAGGCCACACCATGCTGTTAAGGACAGATAAGGTTTTCAGAGTAATTGTGTTGCTATTTGGTGTATGGATGGTGGAATAAGTCTGAGGACTGAGTGATATATGAGCTTGCCTTATCCCAGGAATGTAGTATTACACTATGAAATAAAGAAACACTCGAGCATGAGATGAGGGTGTAACTGTGTGCCTTATACCAAAGTTTAGCATTTTCCAACCCCATCAGTGTTTTGTGACTGTTTGCCAGCCTGAATATATAGTACTTATAGCTTAGAAATATTCTACCTTATATTTATTTTGATATATGGTACTTTTGAAACTGTTGGCTAACTAGTGCTCAAAATTGTAGCATTTCATGTTTTCTGCAGTCAGGAGTAAGAAGAGATACTACTCACACATTATCATTCTCTTCTTTCTGACAAATCCTTCTGTCCCATTGAAATTGAGGGGATACCAAACACAGGTATAGAGAAGCACAATATAAAGTGTGATGTAGAAAATTACAGAATGACAAAGAGCTCTACAGGCTTCTGTAGAGTATATCTACAGAATACAATATGATATACAATATAATCTCCATATCCTCACCACTCCTAGATTCTCATTCTTTTCTAAGGTAAATTTTCTCTTGGTATCAAAAAGATAGCTTCTGACTCTGAGCTATATATTTGTGATATCTATCCAATGTATGCACCAGGATACCTGTAAAAATAACAGATGTTCATCTGAAAACAATTCTAAGGGGAATAACAAACCTAAACAGTTTCAAAAGCTTCTCAGTTTCTCAAATCTTATTTTTCTTTATTTATTTTTTCCCTTTAAATATGAGAGTTCTCTCACTGGGTGTTTTTTTTTCCCTTTTCTTCTCTCTTTTTTTTTAACCTTTGCTATAGTGAAGCAGACATAACCAGCTTTTTGGAAAGATATGTCCTGCTGATCAAGTTTTGATTCTGAATAGCTCACAGATTTCCTGACACCCATAAATATTCAAGCTCAGTGGGTATTTGTGCTCCCTGGTATCTATAAATATACTGCAGTTTTTGATTGGTTTATGATGGAAGTTTATTTTATTTTTTTTTTCCTTCACAGTTGGCTTTGGGGTTTTTTTCTGCTTTATAGACCCTTGTCTTTTTATTAGTTCTGTGTTCCCTGTTGATTTTATGTTTTATATTCCTGCT
>NW_009725608.1:19868-37254 GCF_000703405.1 Apaloderma vittatum
CCACCAGCATCTCACTGTAAACAAGAATGTTGTATCTCAGTGGGTTATTTTCTGTTAATAACCTGTGATACAGTATATAAATAAACCAGAGAGGAGTTCACAGGTGCAATTTATTAGAGTTATTGCAATGTGACTTCAGTAATGTGCTCAAGTTCTTTAAAAACTTTGGTGTGTTCTGAGTTGAAGACGACAGCTATATATTGCAGTTCAGGAGAGAAAAATAAATATCAGTGTAATGAAATATATCCAAGTCCAACTCAATAATAATTGCAATTTCTCAGTGTCAATGCTTAGAGACCTATGTGTACCTCAGGATAATTCAAGCAAAAGTAAACCAGTACAATAACATATTGTCCACGTTGGGCTGAAAAAATGAAAACAAGCCAAAGGGAAAACCACATAAAATACTGTCCTCCCTGTACTTACATCAATGCTAACTACATGATAACATAGTCTGATTTTAGTATGCCCCTGTTAAACATCACGTTATGCAATCATATTTCAGACATATACCTATGGAAGAGAGGTCTGAAAAACAAGCAAAACATAAATCAGTTTGTTCATCTCAAAGTTGTAGGGAAGTCCTCAAACCATCCAAATGAATTTTTGAGCACACTTTATAAAACATCAGATTAAGGTGAAAACCAAAATTTTATCAGCAATAATGTATGTTTCTGCACAGAGAACAGAGCTGTCATCTCTGAATATCCGTGAAGGCTACTGTGTTTTTCATGATTCATTGCTGTTCATAAGAAATTAAAACATAGAGAATTGAGTGTTTGATATGAGTCAGATTAAAGGAAAGAAGGACAGCAGCTAAAAAGCAGTGTTCACCCTTATAAGCTAAAAAGCTAAAAAGCAGTGTTCACCCTTATAAGCTGATATGTTGGCTCAAATAAAAGCTGTTTTGTCATTCAGAATGATTTAGAATCAGCATTTTCAAAACTCAGTCCTAAAATAATATCCTGGAACTGTTTTACCTCAATACCATGACTTATATATGCTTCACACTATGCTTCATGCTCTTCCAAGATTAAATTATAATTCATTATCTTCTCTAGATGTTGACAACACTCCACAGAGACTTCAGGTGGTACCGTGCAAACGTGACCAGAACTTTTGACCTGGCACACAGCTAAAAGAGAAGCTTTCCATTTAAGGAGGGGAGATGACGCTGCCTTGCATTCAAATAATATAGATTGCTGGCATGAGAAATCAAGGGTATTGGAGTTACCCGAATTAGTTATTTCATACCTGTGAGGGGCTGGAGATACCAGAAACCTGTTTTAGGTGAAATATCATTCTGTCCTGTCTTACCCAATCTGCAGCTCACAGAGTCCATAAGCATATATCCTTTTTGTTTCTGGTGAGGGAGACTGTTGACCTAGAGAGAATCAATCTACTTTTATCAATTAGTATTGTCAGCTAAGTGGTACTGCACAAAGGACCTTTATACTAGTTACCTTTGATTTTAAAGGTTCTTTGGTGATGTTAATATTTTCATTCTCATTAATATCTTATTGTCTCAACAACTACTGACAAATATCTGCCAGCAGGTGCTCAGCCAACTGTAGGATTCCATGGCTGTCCCAGGGTTGACATGTTCAGTAAAAACCTACTGAATGCCCTTGTATATTGCTAGCATATGCATAACCAAATTTTACTTTGCTATATAAGAATGAGTCCTGTGGGATTTATGGACATTAAAGTTTTTTAGTTGGCAGCAGGAGCTGAGGGCAGCTAACAACACGAACACAGTGCTTATGTCCTATCTCAGTTCCTGCCTTGTTAAGTTGCAGGGAACGCTGCCACCAATATTAAAGGGAAAAGATCAGGCTTGTTTCTCCTGACTACACACAATCAGGATTCAATGACAGATGTGACATCTCCAGCAGGGACCCTCCTTCGGCATCAGAGAGAACAGATCCTAGATTTGTACAGGGAAGGTTCCAGATCATCTTACAAAAAAAGGAAAGTCTCTTTTAACTTAAGTAACAAATCCATTGTCTCTATTACTATCGTGCTAGTTTGGGCCAAAAAATACAGAATCCTGTAGGGTTTTTTTTACTATTAGTTTAATCACAACTGTTTCAAGATCACCTTTAAATCCTACAGAAACATTTATGTATCATCCTTTCATAATACTCTGTGGGACTTCTATGAGAAAATCAAATAAACTGTAAGAACATAAGTAAATGTAATTTACAATCCCTCATAAAGGTATGAATATTTTTTTCTTTTTCCAGTTTTCCTTTTTTTAATATTTATTTTACTTTGCTCCTTAGAGATACAATGGTTCTCTTTTGCCATTATTCACACTGTTGATATTTTTTTCTTTTGTATAATACTGTAGCAAATGCGCTACACATGAACTGGAACTCATACCAGGTTTTACCTCAGAAATAGCTTTAATCCTGGACATTTTTTAAAACAAGGAGGACCCAGCGACAACCATTTCCCATTTTCCTAGAGAACAGTATTTTGCTTTTTAGTACACAGCCATGTTGTAAGAATTTTTTCATCCGTGATAATTCATACAGCAGAGTTTATTCTTTCTCTGGTCAAAAAAATAGACCTTAAATTAATCAGTTCTTCGTCTCATGTGCCTGAGTTTCCATGCAAGTTCTCATACTTCGTATACATGAAGTGCTACGAGGATATGTCTGAAATGTCTGGCTAGTAATATTACACACACGAGAACTGGAAATTTGATTTACCTGCACTGGCATTTTCAGTGTGTTTACATCTCATCACAGAAAATTATTTATGACAGCATTTTATTAATTAAAAAGAAATTGTTAACTTTTTTTTAACCTCTAAACTGTAATATAAGAAGGACTATTAGAACGGAAGGACATCAGCAACGAAAAAGGAAGATGCTTATTATTTATTCCCTAGTGCACAGATGACATCGGACCTACATGACAGTCAGTGTTGAAGCTTCTGGTATCTGTTCTTCCTGAAAGCTGTTCTATCACTTGCAACACTCAAAGGTATGATAGCTCATCATCCCAAGTTGTTATATACTTGTCCTGTGGCCATCCACCTGTTGTCTATGAAGTTTCTAATGTCTGCATGGTCTGAATGCAAATTAAATCAATACAATGAATATGGGAGGGATGAACATTTGTAAGTACTTTTTAAATTCTCCTAGTTTCTTAAGGCTACATATTTCTTTGTTGTCAAGGCCTTCTGTGTTATTGAGAAGTAATGATACGTGAATAACTCAGAATTATTTTCTCACATTTGTACTATATAGAATATTGTATAAATAGCTGGGTTTTAGGTCTTTACTTCAAAATGAAAACTCCCACACAAATTTGGTCAGTTCAGAACTACTTTTTTCCTTCAGGGAGAGATTTTTCTCCTTGACATTCTGCTCATCCCTTACATCCTGCTTACTCTTCACCTTCAGGTGACATTAACCAAATTCATTACAGAATGCACAACTGTAATACTACCAGTCTCCTTATCAGTGCTATTACAATTGTCTTGTCAAATGTGTATTCAAATGACTTGTTCTCCTTCACCCTAGCTTCCAATAGATCTGTTTTAATCTTTATCTAGTTCATTTTTATTATCATTACACTTCTTTCATAAATGGCAACAGTGCAATACTTTAGTGTGTGAAAATGTTCACTTGCTGTGCGTACTTGATGGTGATCTTAAAAACAGGAGGAATGCTTTCATTGTTTTCATTGAGGACTGACCTACCATCTGTCACCTATATTAAATTCTGAAGGAAAAATATGGTCTATAAATATCTAATCCTATCCATGCTAATAGGTGCTTCATATTTTAAAATATGCAGTTGTTGTTATGTGTGGAGACACATTCCTTTAAACCGTAGCAACATTTTTGGAGGAAAGATCTTGTCAGCTGAAAGCCGCCCGACAGTTTTAATGGAAGTCCATTCTTTTGGAATTATTTGAAATGTTTACCAATTTCTTGATTGATAGTGTTTGCCTTATCTGTATTAGTAAACACACATAGGCAGGAGTGAGTCCAGCTACTACTATATGTTGCCAAGGACTACCCTGGAAGCTGTAACACAATTGAGAATGTGGTGAATATGATGAATGGAGATTCATGGTCTAAAACATATTTTGGACACTTGGTGACATACTTTTTCACCACATAAGAAGGCAAAAGTCCTTTGCAACTCTTTTCAAAATGACTGACAGGGGCAGCTAAATCTTGCTTTTGCTTAATATAGTCCATGGGCTGTTAACTAATGCTTTTGCTTATGATGGGTAAGACAGGGCTTCAAATGGGTGTTCGGTCTGATTCAAGTGCATGTCGTTATGATGTCATTCTTTCAGGTCAATCCATTCATTCTGTATAAATAATTACTCTTTGTTGAACTGGAGCAAAAGAATGATTTTTTTTCTAAGATTTTGAGGCATTCACAATGGAAATTAGGTATTAGGGCCTATGTCTGAATCAGGCAAGGATTTAAACTTGGATTTATCAATGCCTGGGCAGTGTTCTAACCAACAGAATGGCTGAAAAAGAAAGAAGATTTGGAGCTTTTATTCATTTCAGAACATATATTTCATCTTGAACTCAAAAAAAGGGTGCTGAAACACTGGAACAGGTTGCCCGGAAAGGTGCTGGAGGCTCCATCCCTGGAGGCATTCAAGGTCAGGTTGGACAGGGCTCTGAGCAACCTGATCTGGTTAAAGATGTCCCAGCTCACTGCAGGGGGGTTGGACTAGATGACCTTTATAGGTGCCTTGCAGACCAATGCATTCTGTGATTCTAAACTTGCTACACCAGGAGAATTCTATCACGTACCTGCACTCAAAGATATAGTTTAAGTGTTTCAAATGAGAAACTGGACTGTCAGGAAAGCTTATGATTCCTCAGATCAATTTCTGTTCAACTTCCTTTCTTTGCCTCCTTACCATAGCATCTGTTATATGTCATGTTAAACATTAAGTCCCTATACTCTTGTTCTAGGCAAAATGCTCTAGGTATTTAGCATTTAAACTTTGTGGAGGTTGAATATATTGCATCAATAGGCCTTTATTCCCAGTGAAGATGTATGACAATATGTGTATAAAATATTTAAATAATGCAGTTGCTGACTACATGTGCAGTTTCATAGAAGACTTAGTGGCAATTAGGTGACAACCTTCTCATTACTTCAATTTTCTTATATTTTATGAGAGAGAGGAAAAAGGACAGAAATAACAATTGATTAACTTAGTGTGCTTTCATATTTGCAAATTCTGCAACTTCATATATTATTGAAATTCTTCTTATCAGGAGGTAATGTAAATATATATTATATCTGCATATGCATTGTGGGTTTTGAGTGGACAGCAAAATAATGTTTTAGCAGTAGTATGAAAATGGTGTCTGTTTAGGTATAAACTCAGATTCTCTTAATTTTCGGTATTAACTGAAGCTATTGAATTTTTAAATATAAGTAAAGATAAATGTATTTTGTGTACCTGTTTAAGCTACCCATATTGCAGTAACCCCCTGGACTTAAGACAGGAATATATTCAGAATTAAAAATTATTTTTCCCATGGATTTCTTAATGTTCTACGAAATTGTATGGTAAAGAGAAATAGAAGAGAAAGTATACTGTATTTTATTGGCTTGTCTATCCATTTATTTGGCTTTGTGCTTTTCATATATTTAGTTAGTATTCAGTTTTTATTTCATCATAATTGCTTTGCTATTGAAGTTTCAGGCAGTTACTTGGTAATTTCATGTGAAAAGAGGTTAAAGCTAAATAGTGTAGCCAAACAGCAGAGGCTTTCATTGAGAATGCTGCTGGAGTTTGGCTTCCATGTCATGTACTGGGCCATAACATGAAAAATAGATGTCTCCCTCTGAAAGCTCTGCAGTGAGAGAACAATCTTAAAAACGGGAAGGAGAGATACAGGAAAATAAAAAAAAAAAAAAAAGAAAGATAAGAACTGAGAAGTTACTGAGAGAGGCTACAATTCAAAGGTGCTAACTCAATAAGAGCTTACACATTTTAAAGAAATTTTTAAATGCCAAGAGATCAGTGAATAAATTCTGTGAATCTATGCAATGTGTAAGAAATCCACTCTTGAATACCAGTCTGGTAACACTACATTTTAGCACTAGCTGTGGTATAAAACTAGGCTTCAACAGGAATGCATCAGCTGAAACCAATAAGAAGCAATGGTGCTTTAGCTGTGATAAATTGACACTAAAGCAAAATCTTGGCAATCTCCTATATTATTTAGAGGAGCAATGATCAAAGGAAGAGGGATACAAAGAACTAGCACTCTCGTATATTCTGTACTGATGCAGAGATGTTGTCAGTAATGGTGAACACAATTACTACCAAGGAGTGCTGGGGAAAAGCTTTTAAAACTCACATTTATAAATCTTTGCTGCAAGTTAGAAGGAGGAAAGTAAAACGAAGGAAGACAATATTGAGATATCTGCTACTATTAATGATGGTTTAATTATACGACTACTTTTTCTTGGGTAGTGGTTTTCTCAATATATTGCTTTTTCTGCAACCACTGGATGTGCAGTCAATTTTACTATAATATCTTGCTATTTTACAGAAAGATTCTATTCTAATTTTCAAAATACTGTGCTCTGACTTCATGCTAACAATAATAAAAACAATCTCTTTACTCTCCAGCACACACTGAAAGGGGAGGCTTAGGAAGTTTCTAGTTTTGCACTTTGTCAACAGCGATCCACTCACCATCAAAGTTTCCCCCTGATTCTTGTCAGCAACAGTCGACCCCAGGGAAACCTGCTGCTCAGAGTATATAACTGTGCCTGAGCTTCAGATTATTTCTTTCCTAAGAGTAGACTAAGTGAGACAAACCATTACTGTTCTGGTGCCCCCCTGGGCTCTGCAGATCAGGCATGGCAAGGGGTAGGAAAGCTACAAGAGCAATGATTGATGCAATGTTACAAATGACATATTCATTTTTTCTTCCAAGTAATGCAGCAAGCACTTCCAAACTCGACCCTTCAGCTTATTTTCCAGGATGAGGGCGAGAAGATGGTATTTTTATTATTTGTAATGCTCTCAATAACAGCTATTATAAGCATTATTAATCAAAAGACTATACTTGTATTTTACAAGCTTTATTTAAAATACTTAATAATAATTTTATGTGGAATCCAGGGACTCACATCATTCTTACTTTCCAGAAGAGGAACCCTTTGTTTATAAAAATATATCATACTTAACCCTCTGTGAAATACAAAACCAGTAGAAATACTTATTATAATTTATTGTTTTTTGTGACTTCATCATAAGTCTCAACTTATTTAATGTCTTTCTTAAAGCACTATCTTCATTAATTTACATGCAAACATACTTCTGAAAATAAAGACTTCTTATTCTGTTCCTTGTAAACAGAGCTTGAAAATAAGACCTCTAATATCCTGAAAAATAGAAAAATATTACTTGTGAATTACATAATGTTTTTTCAACAACTATTACAAAAATTGATTTTCGGTAAGCACATGCTTTTGGACATTTGCTGTTGACAACACAGAAGTCATAGAGGCCAACATTCACTTTTTTTGAAGGGTGATGAACCGTTTGGCAAAACCATTCATCAAAGTAATCTGTGCAAATGGGCTGTAACATTTGTCTACCCCAGTGATTCAGTGTAAATTTCACTTTGTAACTGATGTCAGGGGCATTGGAGACAGAGAAAAAAATAGGCATGGGGATATGTGTGGGGCAGTTTCCACAGCCTTTTTGCTCCTCTAGTCTTTCTGCCAGCAAAAAGGGAATATTCAGGCCAAGGAGGGAAGTATACTAGGATCTCAAAAACTATTCCATCTTCAAAGAGCACCTCTGCTGCATTTGTTATCTTGGGTAGGATAAATTATTTCTTCTTTTTTTTCCCTTCCAGAGAATCTAGCCTGATTCTTCTGCCAGGTGCTAAAGGGAATATATGCTTTCAAAGGAAATGGAAGTACCTAAGAATTTTAATCAAGTAAAAATAGTATTTCGTAACTACAGTAACAACTGGACTGCAAATATAAAAGTGTAACTTTAAGAAAGTACCTGTTTTTATTATAAGTTTTGGGTCAATTGTTCAACTGTTAAAACATGTGAGAAAAAATGATGCATTAAATTAGTGGCTTTTCTTTTTTACCAGCTGTAACAGCAGGTAGCAATCTCACTTTACCTTCAAGGTGTCATTCATTACAAGCTGCTTGCTTTCAGTCATGGGGATTTATAATGGTGGAAAATCACCAGGGAACCCCACTACTCATCTCTAAAATAACATACCATAAAAGCATTGAAATTAATATCCATTTACAAGGCATTCAAATCATATATTCTGCCTGCAGTCGGTTTCCTTACTGGAAGCTGAAGGGAGACAAAATAGTCCTTCTAACCTTGGCAAAGGAATTTATACCACAGGATCTTTAATACTTAGGGCAAGTGACTCATGACACAATAGTACTTTCAGATGTTCACCTATTCTGCAGTACCTCCTTGCCCATCCTTTAAGCCATGCCAGTCTCTGCTGCTACCCCAGAACCTTTGTATGAACATTAACTTCCACTGAAGCAGCACAGCTACTCCTCAGACAGCTTTAGGGGTTACAGAAGAGTAGCGAAGGACAGACTTCTGTGCTCTATGACTGCAAGTGGAATTTATGTCATATGTTCAAGAATTTGAAAGAAAGAATGAAATACATAACTTCCTATAATTTATGAGTGATGTCATTGTATTGATCAGTTTTTGACCAAGAAGGATTGGTTAAGATCAAGGTAAATTGTCAACATCAGCAAGGTAATAAATTAAGAGGTTTGTCATTTGTTAAAATCCTTCCAATGCTACACATTTTAATGGTGAGTATAGAGATTAGTCAGGTTTTAAAACGTTTAGATGTCATGAGTTTTCAAAATTCACAGTTTCCTCCCAGTAGAGTCCTGAGACTCAGGATTCTCTGTTCAGTTATTCTATATTTATTCTATTCTGAGATAATCTATTGGATTATCTCAGAATTTCCATCATTCTGCCATTTGAATTCTTTACAAATACTACTAAACTAAGCTTTAACCTGCTGGCAGTCATGCCATGCTTTCACAGTTCTTTAGTTTCCTCAGAACTAGCACCAGTAAATTATTTTAAAACACCATTGAAACTCTTGACTTGCATTTCAAATGACAAAATATAACCTGCAATATTCCTGATTAACTTTTGAGTTTCTGGGCAAACCGTAAGAGACACATGATTTATACACGCACATACGTGTACATTTATATACATGCGAGTGCGAGGTGTGTGTGTGCATGCATATACATAAATACATGCATATATATATTTCTTTAAAGAAACTCTTGAGGATTCTAAGATCAAAATCACAGAATAGTAGATATTGGTATGACTACTACCTCAATCAGAAACATTGCTAGTATGTCCTTTTCCAAAATAAATCTCCAGAACTTGTAGAGGTGTGTGAATTTGTCAGAAATACAGTAGAGACTCTTCACTTTAGACAAAGCGACTGGTGATCAAACACAGTCACCATGTTCAGCGCCCACGCTAGCTTTCGTACCAGATCATACAGTCATTGTAATCAGATGTTGATGTATGTGTTCTTAAATCTTTGCAACGGAGACCCTGTGTTCACGAGCAAAGAAGAGTCTGAGTCTATCCAGATGGCAATAATTCAAGCATTCTGGAAAATATTTCACCTTAAAGATCAATTTATAAATAATATTTTGTGTTGAGTTTGGACCCTTGCAATTTTTGCCACAATATGTGATGCTTCTGAACCTGAGATTTATAACTACAGTTCATGTGAAAGTCTTATTAAACACTAATGAAGCAAGTGATTTACATAGGCACATATACATAAGCATGCACATAAAGTATGGGATTTCTTCACAGCACTAAACATCCAAATGTATTTGGATGAGTATTTGTCAGTTACTTTCCTATGTCTGATATTCCCACTGTCAATAAAATTGTAAAATTTCCTTTAAAAAGCATTAATATTGCTAATAATTCGTTTTCAAAAACAAAAATGAAGTTGTATTTCTTTTGAATATTAAACATTGTTTCATGATGTTTATGTAAGCAGATAATTATACAATAACTCCATACTAATTTACAACTTTATGTATATATAAATTACTGTCAACATTAGGTGAAGTGAAATATGTACTTCAATGTAAGTGCCAGGATAAAGTGGAAGGTTAATTGAATCTATCATTGCAGTCAGCAGTCTCATCTCTTAGAGAAGAAATAGGGGAAATACAGATTGGTATCACCATTCCATTTTCATCACTGTACTTTCCGTTCTTCTCCTTTGCTGTCCTTATTCATTTGTGACGACCTGGCTATTAGTCCTTCTTATCTTTTTGTACTATTTTCCCTCCTCTCCCCGACATTACTGTTACAAGAAACAAAAACCCTTGCTCACAGTTTATTTTCTCGTTATATTAATATTTACCAATAGGTAAAGTAAGAAAGTGGTACCTAACACTTAAGTCCAACCTGCCACGCGTGAGAAAATATTTATAGCTCTTGCATACCAGAGACGAGACCATATGCTACTCTGATTACACAAGATAATCTTCAAAACAGCTTACAAATTTGTCTGCTTTTGTGCTACTAGACACCCCAGTTGAAGATTCTCTCTTGGATGTGGGATATCTGGATCCTACTTGATTCACAGTAACAGTAAAATTTCCTTTTTGACATTAATATTCCTCTTTTTACACACACTTTTTTTTCAGATTCATTCTTTGTGCCATGAGTATGAACTTTACTGAAGACAATAATACTGCAGATTCTTTCAGTGCAGTGGGGTCAGGACTAGGATGCATGAAAGATTTCTATGGAAGAAAGGTGTCTAATAGAGCTGTGCAAAAACTTCCAGTCTTGTTTCTTGGTACTTCTGAGCAGACATTTCAGCTATTTTTGAATCGTTTGATAGTGTGGTAGATTTTCATGAAACATTTTTAGCTGGATTCCTTATAAAGGACCATATAAACTTCGATTAGGCCTTAGAAAGACACAGTTTACAATTCTCTCTTGCTTTTCCTTTCCCTCCTCTTCCCTCACACCCACCTGCAGCGACATACCAGTACAGGGATATGGAGAACGGGGGTTGCAGTCAGTTCATTATGTGTTTTCTGAGTCTTACTCCCCAGGGGGAGGAATCATCACACTCTTCCCCTGCTCTAGCATGGGGTCCCTTTCAGTGGAGACAGTCCTCCATGAACTTTTCCGACATTGAGTCCTTCCACTCTTCCACTACTCCAGCTTATGTCCTTTTATTGGGGTACAGTCCTTCAGGAACTAACTGCTCCAGTGTGGAGCCCCCACAGGGTCACAAGTCCTGACAGCAAACCTGCTCCTGCATGGGCTCCTCTCTTTCCACAGGTCCTGCCAGGAGCCTGCTCCACCACGGGCTTCCCAGCCCACAATGGTCACAGGCTCCTTCAGGCACCTGCTCCAGCATGGGGTCTCCATGGGCTGCAGGTGGACACCTGCTCTGGTGTCTGGAGTACCTCTGCCCCCTCCTTCTTCATTGTCCTTTGCATCTGCAGAGTTGTTTCTCTCACATAGTTCTACATGCCTCTTCTGGCTGCTGTTGCACCACAGATATTTCCCTCTTCTTAAATATGTTACCCTAGAGGCACTACCACTCTTGCTGATGGGCTTGGCCTTGGCCAGTGGTGGGTCTGTCTTGGAGCTGGTTGACAATGACTCCATTGGACACAGGGGAAGCTTCTAGGAGCTGCACACAGAGGCCACCACTATAACCCCTACCAAAACCTTATCATGCAAACCTACTACACAACACAAGAGAATGAGTTTTCCTGCTCCAGACTCTGCACCAGAGCAGAATGGCACCCAAGGATTGTATTTAATTTTTCTGTGCATTCCTATTGGGTTAGAACTGTGATGTTCAAGAAGATGAAAAATCCAAAGCTTTTCTCTGATTAAGTCGTTTTTGGAAAGTGGTGATAAAGGCATCTAGTCTGGTTTATTTTGAACCTCAATTTAAAACGTGTCTTCATTTCAATCATTTTTTTAGGTTCTGCATTATTTTATAGTATAGTATCTGACCATTTTTGCCTAAAATACTTACACAGACCATACACACCGTCCAATTAGATTTTCGACAGTAAGGGACTAGAGCAGACATACGACATAACGAGTAAGACCATTACAAATCCTATAAGCCCTAAGTTTTAGAGGATTCTTTAGGACTTCTAGTTTTAGAGGGAATTTTGGAGAGAAAGATACAGAGGTTTAGGATTATTTTGAAAGTCCAATGGATCAGCAACCCAAATAGATAGCTGAGCAGGGTTCCAATTTCTCACAGACTTTCTTAAGCACAGATGACCATGTGAGGAAAACATGTATTTATTGAACACATTCATGCAACATTCAAAATGCTAGTGGAAAAAGTAAGTGAACATTTGACATCAAAAAAGCTAATTGGAGTCAGGTGTTAGCATACCTTGAGTCTTGTTAAGTAAATGACTTTGGAGGCACGGACTGGAGTTATGTTGACTGATAAAAACCACTCGAAACATTCTGAGTTTGCTCCACACAATATGTATGCTTACGTGAGCCATGCCTCGCCAAAAAGAGCTTTCAGAGGAACTATGATCAAAAACTGTTGATTTACATAAAGCTAGAAAATGTTACAAAGTGATTTCAAAGACCCACAACATTTAATTGTAACCATTTAATGTGTACAGGTAACATTCTTTAACCAGTTGGATGTGCACAAGCGTCTCAAGAATTCTGATGAAGACTTAAATTTTCTACCTAATTAATGATTTTTCAAAAATTATTATTTTATAACCTATATGAATCTCACTGTCTTGGCTTTGGTCTATGCATTCTTTTTCTCTTTAAATGGATATATTTAGAGGTAATTGAACATCCATTTCACTTTCTAAGAAGACTTAGAAGATTACTTGGCAGAAATGTTGCTGGATCATATAGCATCAGTAACAACTTTTTTGCTTGATCACATGCTCTAACATACATGTTTTGGAATCCGTGTTAACAGCTAAATCCATTTGAATGAAGACTTATGCCCTCTGCCATAGAAAAGCATAGAAGTAGTCCTCAATACTCCAGTATTCTCATTTCCACAGCTTCAGAAGTAAATGTATAGAGAACAAAAAAAGATTGATGTGTTTCATTCTACTCTCAGAGATCGAAGCAGATGGAAACCAGAAGAGCTTCAACATCTTCAGCTTAAAGGAAGCAAGAAGGAAACATTTGGACCCTTAGACATAGATGGAATTCTTAATCCTTTCCCAGTTGTTGCTGAAATGAAGACTTTCTAGGGAAAATCAAGATATCAGAGACTATGTCTGTCTGAGGAGATATAAAACAACTGTATTGTCTATGAAAAATGATATATAAAAAAGCAGAAGGACCTACAACTCTACAGTGAGAATGAATAACTACATAGTAAAAATACAAGCATAGCTGTTTAAAAATAGGCATTTTCCATCTTCGTCATACCAATAGATGTCAGATTTCATTAGGTAGCAGCTTAAAAACCCTGAACAGTCAGAGGCAGAAATATCAAAGGTCTACACCATTATCTGTCTTTCCTGCTTTGACTGCCAAGCATTCGCAATGCAAGTTATCACAAGTAGCTGAATGAACTAACATTCATATTTTCTGGAGAATTAAACAAAGAAGAGCTTGTAGAAAGAATTTCAAGTTTTGAAGTGGTTTTGAACCCGAACCTCCCTGAAGGGGCTTCCTTCTCTTAGAAGGAATCCTTGTTGAAGGTAAAACTCCATGCGTCACTTGGTTGAGCGTAACAACTTTGACTCTTTTCTTTGAGCTAGAACTCAGAATCAAACAGACTGACCTTTTGAACTTTAAACAAGATAAACAACGATAGATCATTTGATCCAGTCAAATATTATTTTTTTAAAAAACTCAAGGCTTTTCTCATTCTGCACCCTATGTCATTTGCTTTCAGTCAGTAACTGTAAATCTTTTGACTTTTGATCTGGTGTTCTATACTTTATTATAAATCTAACTTGCAATAAAATTGAAACTACTTAATGAGTCTGGTGAAGTTAAAACACATAGGTTAAAACCACCTCAAACCAAATATAAACTACCTTTGGCAAACAAGGAGCACTGTTCACATTTACAATATCAGAAAAATTTTGATTTAAAAATGGTTGCCTTTTCATTAACGACACAGACTTAAAGCATACAGTAAAGTATTACTTCCCTTTTTCTGATTTTGAGAATTCCTTTTACTTCCATAAGCCTTAGAATAATTTGGCTTTCTTCAACATCTGTTCCAAAATATGTACCACTTGATTAAACTTATCCAACAACAGTGATGGAAATTTTAAGAATTATGATAAAGCTGCTTTGTTTCTGTGGACAGAAGCATTTCCCATTCAAAATAAATAATTAATTCAGTGTGAAAATTTCTTTTTTCTTTCCTCTTTCTCTGACACCTGCCCAAATCCCTTCTGTCCTTGATAAGCTGTAATCAACCTGAAGATTCTAACCTGCAAAGGGGAGGAAAGGATTGAATCCTCACCACAATGTTCCTTCACTTAAGGGTGTTTCCCAGGTGACCTAAATGGGTTTATTTTAATCATTTTTTATTATGTTTTTATTCAGGGGTAAGTTGGAGAACATATAATGATAATTTATGTTACAGCTATTCTCAAGACTCTCATATGAAATATCCAAACAAATTACAGAATCAGCCATTCCTGTGGTGCACACATTTCATGGAGGGATTAAAACTGAATAACAAACTGAAATTCTCATTTCTAGGTCTCTACTTTTACAAAAAACCAAGATTTTTATATGACAGAAGACTTTCAGGTGCCATGACAGATGCTGGTTTGGATTTTTAAAGAAATGCTTATAAATTTCTTTTTGAACATGGACCCCTGTTCTATACCTTAGATTACTCTAGTTTCTGCAGTTTTTAGCACAGCATTTTAAAGGCAATTCATATATGATTTTTTATTCTGTTCAGATTCTTCTCCTTAGCTGTGTTGCTTATATAATGCTTTGTTACATCTCTTACTTTTTGTTGTTATTTGGGACGTTGCACACCCCAGATCATGAAAAGAGTAAGTATGAGGCTGAAATGGGCTGTAAAGGCAAAAACCCCCTCATCCTCAAGTAATTTGATGAAACTCCTGGTTGGACTAACAGTGTATGTTTGTTATTTAAGTGTCATGTTGTTCTGGGTGGAGAGAAGAACAACTCATCCTCTAGTTAATTCACTATGTCCTTTCTTCTATTGGCCAATTCTGTCTAATTTCTGAATTAATAATTTACAGATGTTGCCACAAATATAACTGTAAATATGCATAAAAAATGTTTTGTCTCTCATTGGCTTTTTCCTTTCAGTAGATGAGAGAGAGACAGAGAAGGTGGGAGGTGGGTGGGAGACACCCTCAAACACCACAGGATTGAAATTCAAGTGATAGAAAGAAGAACAACATGAAGAAAGAAGATACCCATTGTATATTTTTATCACTTTGTTTATATTTTCATGTGACGAGTACCTTTGTCATTCACTCTCTCCATCTTTTACCTGAATTGAATCAGTGATAGCAGCAAAGCTAAATGAGTTGTGTTCTTATCAAGAGTATGATAACAGAATTAGAAGAGTAGAATAGGAGACTGACAAAATAGAAGATTGTGAGTTTGGAAATATTAGTGATTTCTCCCATTACATATGAGGTGCTGTCTACAATAATATCCAAGGAACCAGTATTTTGTAAAATTTGTGCAAATTAGCATACTCGATTTCCAACATGCTTGTTAATATTTCTTTTACAGTGGAGTCATAAAGAATATACATGAGAAACTGCCTAATTAGAGCTGGGGGGAAAGGAGAGATCTGTCTAGGAAAGGTCTGTTAATAAGCCTGCTAGGGGTATGCATCATTTGTGAGCGTGTCCTAAATAAAGTACGGTACGAAGATACTAGAGGTTATGACAGTTTGAGAAGCGTCAGATGATAAAATGGAAATAAAAGCAGATTGCAAAGCTAATTACAACCGGCAAATCTGTGGTGGCTATACTGCCTTGTGCAGGAGTTCGCTGAGTCTACAAGCTATTATTTTCAAGTTCTCCATGCATTTAGGGTACCATTGAATTTAATGGCCATGTTAAAGCTAGTATGAAAACAAAATCTGATTTTTTTTTTCTTAAATGGATCTTCTCCTGAGAACCAGCTAAAGGAGCATAAGTAGCAGAGAAATGGCTAAAAAAGACATCTACAAAGTCACTAAAATGAAGTTCTACGTATTGCAGTTTTTTAGTAGCTCAAGAAAAAATCTTTTTTTCCACTGTGTTTTATTTAAAATAGGTTATCTGAAAATGTTGTATATTGTATGAGCTGCATTGCTTGGATTGATTAAATAAAAGCAGAGATGATAAAAAAGTAAAGGTATCTTTTTGACAGGCATACACATATGAGAAACCATATGAGGTTACCTAACTTAGGTAGTCTCTTTTGAGCTCATTTGTTAATGATAATTCTAATTATTTTTTCACATCCAAACAGGGAATATCCATTCTGGGCTAATTTTCCTTCTTTGAGTTGCAAATCCCTAGAGTATTCTAGCTTTAGCACAGACTTAATTCATTGCAAAGTGCATACTTTATTTGGGATTTCTGTATTTAATCAACTTCTGCAGTAGACTGTGTTTGAATAGACAGCAGGAAAAGCGAACTTCCTTGTCATTTTTTAAATCTCTGGGATGTTTTTTTTGTTCAGTGTCTGACCTACAGGACACATCAAAAATGAATAATTTATGTAACAAAATAAAGACAACAAGGTCAGAGGAGATGTATGATTTTTACAATAGGGAACATTCAGAGACATGATAGTGTGTGAGACATATTCCTGAATGTTAAGGAGGACTTTTTTTTTCTTTTCTTATTCTTCATTGAAAGTCAATGAGCTCAAAGAGAAAAGAAATTAGATTTGAGGGGGGAAAAAAAAAAAAAAGGAAACTTTGAGTGCATGCAAGCTAGAGATGAACTGCTTTCTTTGCTCCTTGGGATTTTCTGTGGACCTCAGGGAAGGAACGTTCTAGGAGGTTGCCTTAGCAACACTGCACTTTAATAATTGTGTTAGTCAGAAAATTAAAAGCCCTCAAAATACTGTAGAAACACAGAGTGTCCACAAGATCAAAGTTATCACCTACAGAGAGGCCTCTTTTTACCAGATCTTGGGGCTTCTCTTTCTCAGAAGTTGCCTAGCTGGTGACAGGTACAACATTCCATATCGATATCCTCTATCTGAGCTCACTTTTGAGTAGATGTGGCACAGAATTCAGGGACCAAGTTTCTTTTCTTCAGTCTTACCTCTATACCTACCACAAGGAAAGTGTGAAGGCACAGAGCTGC
>NW_009725608.1:37285-73037 GCF_000703405.1 Apaloderma vittatum
AGGAATGCCTTTCTCATTGCCTGCAGAAGATAATGAAAATCTGAAGGAAAACCCCTCTGCTTGTGTAGAGTAACAGGAACCAAAGGAACATAGCAATCTCCTTCAGACCGTGATATTTAAAACATTTCCATGAAATAGCGCTGAAGACAGCTCAGAAATAATGTCACGGTGACCAGCAGTTGATGATGCAGGTGTACCATTCCAGGTCAGTCATTTTTTTGCCCACATCAGTGCAAGGCATTAATTTTGAATGATTCCTTCTATGTAAATCATATGCACATATGTACATAATTATCACTTGCAGTCAAAAATACGGTTAACGCATGTGTCTATAACTTTGCTGCAAGATGAAGATGCAATAAGAAATGTTTGCTTATAGAACTGAATTTTGTTAGTAAAACCACACTGCAAACAGTGAAAGTTTTCTCTTGGTTTAGCTTTTCATTCTCTGTATTTTGTAATCCTTTACTGAAAAAGTAACACAGCATTAATTTCTCTTCCTTTGCAAAAACTGATTTTTGTACCCCTTCCTCTGTTTGTTGTAGGGCACAAGATAACACTGGCAGTGGAATATTTACTCTCTGCTTTATAAACATATAATCAGTTACGTCAGCAGTGATGCAAAGGACATTCTGGAACTAGGGTTTGTTAGAGTTCCCTTCACCATCAGCTAAAAAACTTAGCTTTTTCTCAGTAAAAGAGAATTATTGTCATGCTATATGGTAATGCAAGAATGGCTTAAAGCCTTGTTATTGTGGGTTAAAGTTGTGGTTATGTAACACAGGTTTTCATGAAATATAGATTATGCTGACTGAGATTCTTTTTCAGGTGCTAGGATCAGAGGCTAGGATGTTTGATACATAGATTTTGCTAGCCTTTTTGATTTGTTAAGAAGATAAATGTTATGACAGCTTAGGAAGATGTGTGAATACTAAACATTCACAAGCAGGCAAGTGACATTATTATAAAACAGAAGCTTGGATAAATGCTGCACATCAGTGTTTTTGAACATCCACTTGACTTTTCCATCCTAACAAATTTGATATCACCCAGTTTTATCTTTTTTTCTACAGACCAGTCATAAATATGTTTGTTCACAATTATTTTCCAGAAATAACTTCCATGCTTACTGTAGTATTTTACCTGCAAATAACAATGTCAGCATATAAATGAGTCTTCACATGTCAAAATCAAAGGGAATACTTCATGGCACAAGGCAACATGAGAAGTTTAAGAAATAAAGACCTCATGTAGCTTTAGAAGATTTGGAAGCAGGAATTCAGACAGGTTTAAGAATTCTGTGTTGGAATGTTTTTTAAATGGTCATCTATTTCATCTCATTATTTCAGGTATATTTAAATTTTCCTCAGGTATTTTTGAGAGTTACTTAAGATCTCCAGATTACGCAAGAAGAACAGGACAATAATAAAATAAATTTAATATATTTTATATCTAAAAGCTTTATTTAATATTTTTCCCCTCAGGTAAATAACTCCAAACAGAAGTCCGTGTAGTGGCTTGACCATGCTGGTGGTCAGGTACCCACACAGCCATTCTATTAATCCTCCTTCTCAGCTAGTCAGGGGGAGAAAATATATCATAGGTCCCATGGTTTGAGATAAGGACAAGGAGATCACCTGCAAAACAAACTCATTTTGGGGGAAATAGTTAAATTTATTAACAATCAAAATCAGGGATGAGTAATGAGAAATAAAAGCACATCTTAAAATAACACCTTCTCCACACCTCTCCCTTCTTCCCAAGCTTCACATCACTCCCAACTTATCTACTTCCTCCCCAGGTGGCACAGGGAGACAGGGAATGGGGATTGTGGTCAGTTCACCTGGTGGTGTCTCCACTGCTCCTTCTTCCTCCAGGGGAGGACTTGTCACTCTTTTCCTGGGACATGGTGGGATCCCTCTCACGGGAGACGAACTTCACACACTTTTTCCAACATGAGTTCTCTCACAAGAGACAATTCATCACAAACTGCCCCAACGTGAGTTTCTCCATAGGGTACAGTCCTTCAGGGGAAACTGCTTCAGTGTGAGTTCCCTGTGGCATCTCAAAAGTCCCACCAGCCAACCTGCTCCAGCGTGGGCTTCTCTCCATAGGCTACAGGTTTGGGCAGCAAGTTGCTCCAGTGGGGCTTGCCATGGGGTCACAGCCTCCTTCAGGCATCCACCTGCTCTGGCATGTGGTCCTCCATGGGCCACAGGAAGACATCTACACCCTCATCACCTCCATGAACTGCAGAGGGACAGCCTGCCTCACCATGGTCTTCACCACAACCCAGGGGACTCTCTGCTCCGGCACCTGGAGCTCATCCTCCCCTCGCCCTTTGCTGACCTTGGTGTCTTCACAGATTCGCACTCCTCTGTCTCTCTGCCAGTTGTGTGGCACAGTTCTTTTTTTGCTGTTTCTGAAACATGTTTTCACAGAAGCGTTCCTATCCTGTCATTACTGATAGGCTCTGCCTTGACCAGCAGTGGGTCCATCTTTGGAGCCAGCTGGCATTGGCTCTGTCAGACCTAGGGGAAACTTCTAGCAGCTTCTTGCAGAAGCTGCCCCTACAGCTCCCCTGTCACCAAAATCCAGCCAGGCAAACCCAACACAGTCCCTTTCATTTTATAAGAGTATTCACACATATCTTTTCAAACTGGATGTGGCACTTAGTGCCCCGGTCTAGCTGATGTGGTTGTGTTGGGACACAGGCTGGACTTGATCTCAGAGGTCTTTTCCAGCCTCAACAATTCTTTGACTCTGTGAAATATAAGATTATCCTCACTATCGCATCTTCAGTTTTCAAATCCCGCTTTGTCATCATCCACAGAAAAATCATTTGGAGTCCTGATTTACTGTTCTCTGAGCCTCAGCCTTCTCAGTTTTCCACTTATTCAAATAAATTTAACCTAGAGAATCCTGGAATACCTTTTAACCCTGATAACATACATTACCACTCATACTGTCATCAATTTATGGAAAAAAAAACCAGGAAACACAGTAATATTGAGAGAGTTATTCAAGGTCAAACAATCTGTAGATAGGAGATAAAAAGAAATCTTAATTTTTTTTTTATCATATTTTTCACTGTATTGACACATAAAGCTATTTTGAAAATAAAATAGTCACATAATTTGAGCTTACACAGACGTAGTCTACCTGGTAAGGAAACGTATCTGTGTCTTGAGGAGAATTTGCCTAGCTATGTAAGCTCTATACAGTGCATTCTCTGTTTAAGCATGTGTGTGTTGCAGAGATACATACAGTCACAGATCCACATGGACTTGCCTGTCTCCAGTCCACTGACAATGGTGGAACACAGAAAACCCTCAAGCTGAGGAATCGATGAAGATTCTGTGGACACACTTTAGTCCAGTCCATCCTTTCCTTTCTGCTTCCCCTTGTGTCCAAAGGAATATTGCAAATAACATGGCTGTGAAGCAGATTTGAAATATTTCCCTTAACATATGAACTTTTCAAGAATACCATAGACAATGGTTAATAATGATTGAAATCTTCTTTCCTCAGGGAAAAAAAAAAGGTGAAATATCAGAGAGGATCTTGCAATATTCACAGTCAAGTCACAGACAGATCAACATCAAAATCAGTCTACTGATTACGTCATACATACACAATAATCACCCTGTGTTAGGAATATCCTTAACAATTTTTAAGCAAGTTTGTATGACTGAAATAATGTACTTAAAATGTTAAAGGTATTGAGAAATGCCCTAAACAAAAACATTTTGAAGATATATCTCCATATACTTAAAGAGTTTGAACAAGTCTTCCTTCCCATTCTAAGCAGCGTAATTAAACCTGTTGTCTTACTTGTTCCCTTGGAAACAAAGAGAATCAGGAATGTGAAGCCTTCAGTACAATTCTGTTAATGATGTTCAGTATAGCCATAAACACAGATAGATATTATTTTACCTAAAAATAGAAGAGTGGAAGTTATTCTGTTGATAACCAGGGTTAAAAATGGATCTAGAAAAAAATTTCTTTAAAAAATTTAAATCTCAGAATGAGCTTGGAAAAGGAAAATAATTAGTATGATGAGCATGTCATATCCTTTAATGTGTATACTTTATGTTACTCGCCATGGAATTATGTAGATGGAATATTTATGCTACCGCGTTGTTTCTGTAGTGACAAGTTTTAAGACACACTGCAGGATTTCATGGTGATAGGAACACTGGGAATATTCTATGCATTAAAACCTGTATGTGATCAAGCTGAATTTATCTATCAAGAGATCACGGATATACAGACAATATCCTTTCTTCATGAAAAAACTGATTTTCATATTCATCTGTTTTAGTGATGACATGTGCTTCATGTTATAGTACGAGTGGATTCTCCTACCAGGTAGAATAAAATATAATAGCCCTCTCCACTGATAGCCTGTTGGATGAATCAAGCAGATTTTGAAATATTAAACATCTTTTCCCTGTTTAATGAAGCCACATTCAATGTTAATATACGGAAATTCCCAGTGTATTGGCTAGTGCTAGTGTAGAGAATTCTTCAGCTTTTCATATAGGATAACAGTAAACAATTTCAACAGAGCTTGAACCAAATTACTGAGACACTTCTCCCGTACTACTTGATCAAGGCTAAATTTGCTGTTCACTTCGGAAAGTGCAGTCTTTTAGAAGAGACAGCTGAAAAGTAGAATCACTGAGCAGAATTGGTTCTGTTTACCTCAAATCAGGGCATGAAGACAAATGCAGAAGGTGCTCTGCTGCTAGTTTTGCTATTTTTTCACATGTGGAACCAAAGGAAAACAAAAGACTTATCCTCTACTTCCCATGAGCAGGCAATGCCCAGACTTCCCAGGAAGCAGGGCTTCAGTACACATAGTTACTCTGGAAGACAATTGTCATAAATAATGGATGTCCCCCCTTTCTCATAGCTTTTTTTTGCTGCGCAGACATCATATGGTACAGAAGTGTGGCTCAGCTGTCCTGTTTGTGTCCCCTGCCAATATCTTGCCCGCTACCAGCCCACTGATGAGGGGGCAATGTTGGAGAGCCAGCCTCGGTGCTGTACGAGCACTGTGCAGCAGTGGCTGGATGCTGGTGGTCTGTTATCGGCACCCGTCCAGCTACTGCTACAGAGCAGTGCTGCTGTGGGGAAATTAACCCCATTTCACCCAGACTCAGCACAATGGCAGTGAGTTAAGTCCTCAAACGAATTTGTTTAGGTCTTACAGCTGCCTTTGACAGAATTAGCCATGAAGTGTTACCGATACTGTTTTGTAAAATATGCCAGGACAAGACAAACTGATGCTCTATTCCTTTTATTCTGAAAAGATACATGAGAAGAGCTGACCAGAGAGAGATCTACACTAACACTCATCTGAAAAGTGGAATGTTAATATCATCACAAATCTGTATTTTTGGTATTTGTATTCATCATGTATCAGATTAAAAAAAAAGTAAGACTAAGCTATTTTGTGTAATTGAATGATTGAGAAATGTTGATAAACAAGGTAGAATCAAGTCTGAGGTTATATTAGAGGCCTATCTGCCTGAACTGCAGTGTTTCAGGGAGTTTCAGTTACTGTGTCTTACACCTTCATTTACTATTCTGAGCCTATGGACTCTGTCTTCTTTGCTACACAGTTGACTACAGATGCAAAAGAGGAAGAGAAGCCATACTGCATTATGTCATAAGCTCCAGAACAGTTTAGATTTGGTATCAAACTAGCTTGAATGGAACACCTTAACTCGATATACAGTAAAATTTCAAGTCTAGATGATTCGACTGTGGAGAAGGAAAATTTCCAAATATAACTGGGTTTTGAATAATCAAAGTTTTGCTTATACTGTGTTTTTCCTTAAAAGCAACAGCAAAAAGGCAGGAAATTTCCAACTAGATACATTTCTGTTAGTTCAGCTACCTGGTATGTGTGCAGAGTAAAGCAAATGGATACATATTGGGTATCTCCAATCCACAGGTGGCATTTGTCTCAGCTTCTTTATTTTAGTCTTGTTTATGCTCTACTGGCAGGGTTTTTTTTGCTGAGACTAGAGGAAATAAATGACTGAAAGAATGGGCATCAAGTGCAAGAAACAGCAGTGAAACTCATCTAGACTTTGTGTAATATGCATCCACTAAGATTTCCATTTGGTCTTGTATGTCACAAAGAAAGGAATGACGATGTCTGATATTTATTACTGAAGACTGGTAACTTGTTTCTCGCTCTATGGGCACTCCCTGTAGCAGCACCTCAGCTGCAGTAAAATAAAATGTCTCCTCCATAGAGCTAGTAGAAACTCGTAGGATCCAAATACTTGAAAATGCTTCCTACATGCTATATATTGTATCCAGCTCACAGGTAGTTCCCAAGTGCAACTTAATGTGTTGAAATTAATCTACCCATTCATAAGTGCATTAGGTCTGGTTACTTTAGAGGCTGCTGCTTTTCTCCAGGCAGATGAGATCATTTGAAATATTCTAGTTAAAGCATCCTGAGAAAACTCTGAGGAATGTAGAAGTGATAAAGCCAATAGGCTATTAAATGAAGTTTCATATGTTCTGTCGAATTAAAATGTAATAATACTGAATAGAAAGTTTTAGAAAACTTTGTTTTTGTAAAAATCATTAAAATGTTTTATACTGGGAAGACATTTCTGTATAAATTTACAGCATTCTTTTTGTAATAGCATCTTCGGCTTAACTGTTAAGCAGGCTGGAGGCAGGATATTCTCTGCATGAGGTCTTTTTTTTCCCCATTTCAATAAATTGCTGACAATCAGATCGAATCACCTTTAAATACCTAGTTGCTCAAGCTTACTTTATTTGAAATTAAGTGAAAGGAAGAGAGATAGGATAATTCTGACTTTAAAGAAAATTGGAAAACCTTTTTTAAATTAGTATTTTTGAACACTTGTCTTAACAGTTGTTTACAGTTTGTACAGAGGGTACACTCCCAGTTTCAGTAGTAGATGGGTGAAAGAAGGTCTTTCTGAGTTGCTCTATTTCAGTATGCATTTGATACCAATACTATACGTTTATTAGAATTACTGATTTGCATTAACAAAAGAATAAAGAGTTCTATCATAAACCAAAATCTGCTAGGCAGTCTTCAAGTTCCAAAATGTTATGTCCTGTATTGGACTAAAAAAATAAAATTTTACTATGTTTGCTTTAAGTGTTTCTTCAACTGGCTATACACTTTCTGTATTTGTTTTCTAGGACATTCTGAGTATATTAAATCACCACTGGAATGGTAGACAGCAGGACTATAGATCTTCAGAAAAGGTGGAAGAATGCTTAGCTGTTTGTTCACAATAGAGAAAAGAGCACTTCAGAACAATTCTGAGTACACCTTAGCCTTAAATGAGAAAACTATTGATTAGAAGGAGAGGAAATACCAAGAGGAGCAATCCAGAGATACTGGGATGGATTCAAAGAGCTACCAGTCAAACAGAGGAAACAAAGGAAACTACAGCTGGGAACCTGTTGGACTAGAGATAATAAGAACAGCAGGAGAAGAGAGAAGGAAAACATGTAAGGAGAAAAGAAACATTAAAAATAAGAAACATAATGGGGAGTAAGACATTGACATATGATGCAAGAATACTTGACATTGAGGGGCAAGGTCTGAAAGGTTAGGCTTAACTGCCTTCCAAGACTCGGCTTGTGATGGTAAGATATTAACCAAAGAAGGGGTATCTAGGCAACTCCATATCCAAATGGAAAACAAAGAAACCCAGCAAGAAAAAATAGACTAGAACTGAAAGGTAGTGCTCATAAAAGAGGAAAGCAGAGGTGTAAATATTTTGAAAGATTTTAATATAATTTCAGTGTCATCCTATTACGGAATTAGTGCTTTTTGGAAAAAAAAAATCTAGTCAGTTTTGATTCATTCTCTCTACTTTTGATTTTTCTTCTGAGTCTAATGGTATGCTGACATTCCTGGACCAAAGTTAATGATTAAAAGGCATTAGTACTTGAATATTTCATTTGATTTATTT
The DNA here is from genome assembly GCF_000703405.1 of Apaloderma vittatum. Lineage (NCBI taxonomy): Eukaryota > Metazoa > Chordata > Aves > Trogoniformes > Trogonidae > Apaloderma > Apaloderma vittatum. The sequence goes on from NW_009725608.1 coordinate 45,274, forward strand.
TCTATTTTAGTTTTGTTCTCAGGTTCTATAAAGAACTATAATGTCATTATTTTTTTGACGTAGATTATGTCAATAAAAACAATATTGTTATAGTTTATTTTCTTTTGAAGCACTTTAGTGACTGCAGTAATATACAATGCTATGACTCCTTACTCCTGCCTTAATTTTATAGAGCATTTGATGAACAAATCTGGTATAACTGAGCAATATTATTTTAATTAAACACTCTATTAAGAAATGTTCTCATGTAAGGATTCAAACAAGCTGAATGCATATACTATCATGAAACATTTCAAGCGACTTTGATATTCCACAATATATATTCCAGTCCTACACTTGAAATAATTTTAGTCATTTGACTAAAATTAGTCATCTGCAGTTAGTGTAACCACTTTTCTCAGTATAGGCAATTGCATTTAATCTCAACTGCATTTATTCTCAATTCAGATGGCTTCTCAAATGTTAGCGTCTAATTCACCTTTTACGAAATTTATCTGAAGTGATACATTTCTTAGATGTCTATATGAACAATTTTTCATTTTTACAACAAAAGTCTTTGCAAGACTGAAACTGGTTAGAAGTCCCATATTCCTTCATCCATTTCTTCAGAGTTCTTCATTCACTCTTCCATAATAAAACCTTCAGCAAACAACAAGCAGCTCTTTATGGACTAAAAGAAAGTAGGTTCTGTCAAGTGCTTTATCAAACATCTGTGACCATCAAGAAAAGATATCCAAAGAAACTAAAGAGGACGCATTAAATTCAGGAAATCCTCAAAGCAGAATATAATTAGATGGAAGGACAATATCAGAGGGAGCTATGATTTATTTGCCTTGTTCTTAATCTTCACAGAATCACAGAATGTTAGAGGTTGGAAGGGACCTCGAAAGACCATTTAGTCCAACTCCCCTGCCAAAGCAGGATCACACAGGAAAGCATCCAGGCAGGTTTTGAATGTCTCCAGAGAAGGAGACAACACAACCTCCCTGGGCAGCCTGTGCCAGGGCTCTGTCACCCTCACAGGGAAAAAGTATTTTCTAGTGTTTTTGTGGAACCTCCTATGTTGCAGCTTGCACCCGTTGCCCCTTGTCCTGTCATTGGACATTACTGAGAAGAGTCTGGCTCCATCCTCCTGACACTCATCCTTTACATATTTACAAACATTAATGAGGTCATCCCTCAGTCTTCTCCAAGCTAAAGAGACGCAGCTCCTTCAGTCTCTCCTCAAGGGATGTTCCACTCCCTGAATCATCTTTGTGGCTCTGTGCTGAACATGTTCTCTCGATGTTGCTTGTGGCCTAAGACTGACTCTTGGCTTTAGCCAGTATGGATTTCCTACAGAAAACCTGCAGAACCACATCTACCAGTTTTTCTGCATATGCTACAGATCTGTTCTGGTCACTTTGATTCTTCACTTGTCTACAACAGACGCAATTCCTCCTCTTGCATATTTCACATGCACTTATTGATGTAGGCAACAGGAGCTGTGTACATCAGTGAATACTTAAGGTTTCAGTGAAAACTCAAGGTAAAAGTCTGAGTACAGTTTTTATTTTAATTGCTTCTCAGCTAGGAATCCTACTCTTCAGTTGCATTAATACATAATGAATACAGTAAGCATTAAATACAATGTAATCTTGGTAAACTGGAACATGTTTAAGAACTAGATCTCAACTTCATGCTAGACCTCTGAATTCTGGGCTGTAGCTAACCATCATTTGGGACCTTTTCCGTCATTTTGATTACTGTTACTCTATACAGTTTTTAGCAGTTTTATATCTCTCAGTTTTCAAGAATCCACAAAACTAATTAACCTGCTTTCAGCCACTTAGAGTCTTCTATCCATTGCTCTTCTATCCTTCACCGCCGCACCATGAGACAGCCATCGCTCAGTCCTTTTGCTTCCTCTCCACAAGCTTGCACAACGTTTTCACTCTCCTATGACAGGAAAAAGAGTTTCCATTTGTTCTCAAACCAAGAAATTTCACTACTCGTAACTTCTTCTCTTTATTCTCATATATCTGTTTTTCTGTTTATTCTCATATACATCTATTTTCTTCTTCCAAAAGCAAGCACGTTAATTTTGCTAAGACTTGGGAGAGAGACTACTACACATATTGGGAAAACATTTTTCTGTTTGGCAGACAGGAGCATGAGCCACCAAAAAGTCCCTGATGCATGTTCTCAGACGTATGCTGACTTACTGAAAAGAAACTTTATCGACATAAGCATATAGAAGAGTGTCAAAGTTTAAGGCTTGGCCAGCCACTACACTTTGACAGACAGTCTCTATGATCCACCCAGCACCCTCCCAGGGGAGGATAACAGGAGAAACAGGGAGAGAGCCTTCAAGGTTGAAAAAGAAACTTAAAGCAGTTCAAGGAACAAAGGAATCATATTAACAGTAACAGTGAGGATATCAAACTATACACATACAAGAAGGCAAATACATCCAAAGATACAGGAAAGCAGGTTAATATGGGACCCCTGCCTTTCAGATAACAACATTCCAAGCTGGAAAAGAAAGTCCCAGACTGGACTTAGCAGCAGTTGGCAGAGTCCAAGCACAGAGTCCCAATGACGGTTCAAGAGAAACAGAAAAAACCTCAGGATGGGGTAGGGAGAATGCATGAAGGAAATCATAAAGAGTGCAATAACCTTTTTCTCAGGACCCAGACTAGGTGTTTTATTTGTGTTCATTGTGTTGATTACCTCTTCTTTTCCTTTCATTTGTGGACAAATAATAACTAACAATTTAAAACTGTCTCTTAACATAACAACATGAATTCCTTTCCAGAGCTGCATTTTTATGTCTTTTTTTTTTACAAAACCAATTTAAAAATAATAATTAAGATGATTGCCCACAGTTAAATGCATCAACAAACTTACGCAGCTCTTTAATTTTAACCTAAATATCACAACAGATGCTGCTCTTCCAGTCTCAATAGGGAGCAGATTCCACAATCAGGGAGTATAATTACAGAAATCTCTAGCTCCTGCTGTCTCCAAGTTACACTTAGGGCACACTAAACAGTCTGCCAGTTTTAGTCTTCAGTGGCTGACTGAGGCCTTTGGTAATAAAAGATCAGTCAAGAGTACATTATGATACTTCACAAAATGCTAACAGCTTTGTAGAATTTATAATCTGATGAGGCATATGTCAGCCTTGTACATTGCCGAACGGTTAAAAAACAATACAATAAGAGTAGGAAATAAATATAGTACAAGTGTATAACAAGAAAAGTGTCTATTTGCTGTCACACAGACAATACGTCTAATGCAAATCATAAACTGATGAACAATGAAAATGAATGTTTTTTATCTAACAGCCTTTGTTAGACCTTAATCATAGTTAGGAATGGAATATTAAGCAATATTTTTCTTTTCTGAGAGAGAGAGGATTTTTTTAAAAAAAAACAGTCTGTAGTGAGGCTTCATTTTATATAGGTTTCTTCAGAAAAACCCAATTTTATTAAGAAAAAATTAAAGTAGATGGGAAGAATAAGTCATAAAATGAAGTAGAGAAATTAATAACCTTTTCCAATAGAAGAACTTTTACTGCACACAAGTCATTGGCACTCAGTAGTTAATGGCCAACAATTGATAAGAAGCACTCGTGCATGAAAATAACCCAAAATGAAGGAGGCAAAATACTCAAAATATTCCTCTAGGAAAATACAAAATGTTGGAAAAATCTTTGCTTTAGTGTAAACATCTTCTCTCTATAACCTCAAATTCATATTTTGTTTTTTTCATAAGAGCCAACAATTTTCAACTGTAAAACTGGAGAACACTTAATTCACCTGGAATGTGTGGTGACTCCTGAAGACATATTTACGTAACAGACAGAACAGACATGTCCTGACGACATATTTACATAAAAGAAGTCAGATGAAAGGCACCCAAATAGTAGTGATCGGTGTCAGGAACGTTAAAAACATATTTTTCCATTTTAATATACTTCACTCAAACTGTGACCATTTTTTTTATATTCTGTAGTCCTCCACTTAGCTAAATTACAGCATTTCGTTTCATGTGCTCCAGAGACAGAATAAATCATTGAGCAACATCTGAAAAGACTTCTCCAGACATTATTTACAGTATGAATTAAAATTTTCCCTAATATGGGAATTCTCTAATACGGGAATAAATAAATTATACAAGGAAAATTCATATGGGAATAATTATGTTCCATTTGGGTTCACTTCATCCGTTCTTCAGCTAATTCACTTTATTTACTGGCAGTTCTTCCCTTGTCACGAAGATTTTCTGATTTAAAACACACCAGGCAATGTTAGGGGCCTAAGGGCACTCGCAGCCCTGCCTGCCCCTGCTCACCCCGCCCTCCCCAGGTCACAGACATCCCCACCCTGCCCATGGTCCAGGACCCCACGTCAGCCCCCCAGGACCACCAGCCCCTGCCCCAGCGATGCCACAGGAGGACCAGTCTCCATCTCCCCGTAGCCCTGTCCTGCCCGGCCACGAGTCTCACTAAGACAGGCCCAGCTGCAGGCTCGGCCTGGCCTGGCCCAGCCCCGTCGCTAGTCCCCAGTCCCCAGTCCCTTTTATAGTCTCAGATAATCTCACTTTGGAAAATTCTTATTTGGAAAATGATTATTCTGTTATACTGTCATAACAATCTTGACTTATTGCTTTTTTGTATGGGGCGTGTTAATCTGTTTTCCTTTGTTAACTGTGAAGGTCCTCAACAGCATATAAAAGAAATAGTTCCAAAGAAAAAAATAAAAATACAGAAGTCTGAATTGATAAATGAAACCCAAAAACACAATGATAAAATAAGCTCCTAGTGAAACTTCCACAGGTGTTGTGAAAGGAGCAGCAGGAAAGGTGGAGAGACTCTTGCACAATTAGTGCAAGAAACAAGCACTGAAAACAGAAGTTACAAGTATTAGCGTTTTGGGATACATTTGGTTTTATTTGCAGCCAATTAGTATCTCCAGAACTGTAACATGTTATTGAATACCGCCTGATTTATTGCATTCTAAACATAACAGAAAAAACATTCAGCGAACTGTGCTAACCTTACCTCACAGATGTAAACTAAACCAGCCTGCAGGATTGCATAATCTCCCAAATCTGGGGTTTAGAGCACAGAGAAGCTACATGTAGCATATCAGAAAAATAGCACACTCATTGCCTAGGAGGAAATTGGCCAGTAGCATTGAGCAGAGCTAGCAAAAAGCAGAAGTACATTCACTAAGCACATAATCTCCTTTTGTTTTAAACCTTTGCTCAGGATTTACCACTGATCTTCAGATTCTTTGCTGACATGAAACTTTCTTCCCACTCATTTTCACTGTAGGAGAAGGTGAACACATTACTTTTCAAGATGCCTTGTCCCAGTGCTATGCATTGAGAACCTTTCATTGCATAAGAAGTTCCCATACAAGGAGCCTGAAAGCAGTAAACTGCTGAACAATTTCCCTGTGAAGATCTGCCCTCTACTTGCAAATCCCATTAAATTCTCAGAAATATATTCACAACTCATTTACCAAAATTACCAAAAAACTCTTGAGAAATTGCAGGGTGAAAAATTTTCAGAATTACCAAATTATGTTTAATTTTTCAGAGTCCTGCATATTTAGTAATAAGCCTTTTTGAGGTTTTCATTTGGGTTTTTTTTTCGAGGGGGAGGATTGTTGAATGGCACTGTTATAATTTTTTTAATGCGTTAATCAGAGTGGAAAACAGGAATCTGCCTGGCTGGTAGTACCTTCCAATTAAGGTGACGTTACCCACTCTAAGTTTTTTTATTGGTAGTATACAAGCAAGTATGGAAGTACCCAAGCAATCAGATTAATTTTACATAATTTCCTGTAATTATTAATGGGAAAAAAATCTTTTTATATCTCTCTATGCTTTAAATGATCACAAATTCCATCTTAAGTCAAGAAAGCCCTGAGTACGTGTTCACATGTGTGTACATGTTCTTGTTTATAATTTCATATGGAATCCCAGCCTATATAAAATTGTGAATAATTTTGTCTGTCCTTTCTCAAAAACAACTGAAACTGCTCTAGTTTACCCTGTTTTGAGCAGTGGAGCTGAAAGAGATGACCTCTAGAGGTGTCTTTGAACTTCAACTATTCTGTGTTTCTCTGACACAATGCTTTCTGTGCAGAGGTCTGAATGTTAGAATGGTCTTGAGATTCCATGTGTGGCTTCACCAGTGCTGAGGAGAATCATAGTGCATCACCTCTCTCTGTCTTTGGCCATCACTGCTCGTTACACAGCCCATGATGCTGCTGGCCTCTTTTGCTGTGAGCATCCATTGCTGGCCCACAGCCAGTTTGTTGTCCACGAGGACACCAGGTCCTTTTCCGCAAAGCTCTTTCCAGGGATTGGCCTTCACTGCATAGAGGTCCCTGCAGCTACTCCTTCCCAGAAGCAGAACATTGCCTTTCCCTCTGTTGAGCTTCATGAGGTTCCTGTCTGCTGAGGTCTCTCTGAATGGCAGCGCGGCCATCTGGCATATCACACTATATGACACTATGTTTATATAAATACCCATTATAGTGAAAAATCTTTAGGGCTCAGAAAGACAGAATATAGAGAATAGTTACAGAAACAGCCTGTTAATTTTACCAGAACCTAAATTTATCTCATTTAAACAGCCATATCTGAAAATTATTTGAGCTGAAGTCAATGGTATGTTCAGATAGAGTTACCTGCATAAAAAACGATTGAGTTAAACAAGACCCAGAAAAAAAAACCCGAAACACTGACTTTTTAAATACATTCCATACTGTCTGATTTTCTAGGGAGCACTGCACGATCATTCATTCATATGCCCACTTTCAAGGGATGGATTCATTGCATTAACAGAATGAAGATTTGCAATTCACTGGCAAGAAAAGCTTCATGTAAGACATGTATCTGGTAGGCATAGTGTGCAAACAATCTCAGCAAATAAATCCATATCTAACCAAAGATGTAAAATATTTAAATCACTATCAGTATTTGGTCTAAAGAGAAATTTTTAAGTTGAAATACATGAGTATGAACTGTAAGGACTCTACAGACTCTTCCAAGGAGGAAATAAGATTCAACTTCACTTGCGAGCTCTTCAGGATAGATACTTGCCCAGTAAACTTCGCAGCACATGTGATTCTCCTTCCCATAGCAAACATATAGTTCTCTTTCTTCTACACAGATGAGCAAAGTTAAAGATCCTTTCTTAACGAGAAAGGAATAATTGTTTTTTCCCTATCTCTAAAATTAATATAGACATACTGTTTCATTATACATTCAGAATATCCCCAATACCCATTACTATCTCCCTCTCATATACATTCCCAAATTGCATTATTAATGTAGGTGACTTCTAGCTTCTTTCATTGTGCAGATGTATTAAATGAAGCATCTTTTACTTGATTCTGTGAGATTTTAAGCAATTTATTGTTTACTGTCTTCTACATTTTTCTCCAAGTCAGTAAAAACAGATTAAGACTTTTAATGAATAGGTTTTTTTTATAACAGCTTTATTTTGGTTTCGTTTGGTTTACTGCAAGAGAATCCCTTTGAAATAGTAGGGATCTCTTAAAAATAGTAGAGATATTCTTTTCAGTAGTAGAGATTCATATCACTGAAAAATCATCCCTTCTGTAAGTTTTACTGTTGAAGTTTTTATTTTCCAATTAGACTTAGTTTTCCTAGATTTAGGACTGTCTTCACTGCACGTGGCTTTGTCAGTTACCTCTATGCTTCCGAATATAAGAGCGTCATACTGCTCATCTTACATCATCAGCTCACCGTTTAGTCTCCTAAACCTGTTTCTTTTGAACATGCACTCTTTTTTTGGGCCCATATAAGTTCAGGAGAAACTTAAGCTGTTTTTTCCTATGTTATCTATTTTTTACCTAAGCCCATTTGCAATTCACATAACCCTTCACATCTCTAAATCAGGCAAGAGTAAGAAAAACGAGACATTGTATGACAGAGAAGTATATGGAAAAGAAGGCACTCTAGTTATTTCAGGTCTTAAGCTGTGACTAAGAAAGGTGCTATGATGACAGCAGAATTCAAAATAATGTCAGCAGCAAGATGTGAAAAGGCTCATGAGGGTTTTGGAGCATCTAGTCTGACAGAAGATCTCCTGCTGGGAGTGGAGCTGCAGCCTGAAGGCATCAGGAGTCCAGGTCATTGTCTAAATAGCAGGCTAGTTACAGATACATTTGTACATTTGAACAAGCATTGACCTGTGGAAGAACACTGTGAGCAGAACAAAGAACCATGATATTAAGTATGCAAAAATATTTATCCTAAGTGGAAAGTAAAATGAAGTGACAAAAATTTAGCTTTTGTAAGGAAAAAGGTGTTCCATTAGTCCTCTTTTACATGGTCTGATCCTGAAGAAGCATGCAAAAGGAGTATTTTTCCTCTGTCCAGCAGCCTGCTTCCACATCGTGAATGCATTGGGCATTCCTTGCATGTCTGGGACCGTCCACGGCTAGCTTGGTACCCAGAGGTACTTCCATGTCTGTTCTGGAATATTTTTGTTGTTTTCATTAAGAGAAGACAAGGAAGAAATAGAGAGGGGACACTTGAGCATTCAAGCTGTCCAAAGTACCAGCCAGTATAAGCCTTGTAAATAGTGTGTGAAACAAATTACAGTTACTAACTGAAGGAACTTACTCTACCTAATTGCAGATTTTAAAATGACACAAGAGAACCACTTTTTCCATTGCCTATGAAAAAAAAAGTTTGGCATACTATCTCAACTTCAAAAACACTGGGGGGATGGTTAGCTCAGTCAGAGCGTGGTGCTGATAACACCAAGGTCATGGGTTAGATCTCCCTTCAGTCTCCGTGTGTTGCCTGATCTAGTTGCAAAGCGTCCCTGCCCATGACAGGGAGGCTGGATTAAATGATCTCTAAGGTCCCTCCCAGCCTAGGCCATTCTATGATACGATAATTCTATGATATTCCTAATAAGATGGCATATACTTTAGAGGGCACCGTATTTCATATGGCTATAGAACTACTGTAGATCTCATCTCTGGACCTGTAGCCTTCCTAGATGTTTTACTACTGGGTAGATTTTTGTTTGTTATTGTTTCCCCTGTTGCATCTTACAGTGCTGAAAGAAGAACATCTTCTATTCCAGTAACAAATAGCATTATCTATTTTTCACTATGTTCCACTTTCTGTTATAAATCAAAGCTTCCCATTTCTTCACTTTAAACCATAACAAAAATGTGAAGTATTGTGGCAAAACATATGGCCAAATTCCATGTTTCACACAGAACTTCTCTAAGCAGTTTTAACAAAATCTCCTAAGAGATAGCCCACATACAACATTAGGTTCAGATTTGACAATAAATTCAGGGATGTATTGTGACTACAGGAGGCTTTCAATTTGATGAGCTATTTTAAAATAGCTTTGCAGTTTGCATAGCTAGTGTATTTCTAACACATAGTCATAACAGATTTTACATCTCCAAGAACTGAGTCTTGATGCTGGCTTTCTGATAAATCTTTTCAGTGAAGCAGGAACATAGTGCTGAGGAAATTATCCATCTTTATGGATGTGTGTCATATCTGCAGTTTTCAGAAAATTCCCAAATACCATATGAATATTTTATAATGATGTTTAGCATTGAGCACCCGACCCAACCTTATAAATGACTCTTCTGTATAATTAGCACATTAGTCACTCTGTAAGATTGAGTCTGATGAATTATTCAAACACAGTTCTGCAGAGCTGCTGGTTGAGGGCCCTCTGTAAGGGCACTTTAAAACTCTCCTGTTAAACTCTGAAGTAGTAAGAAGGGAAAGAAATGCAGTTGAAAGAGGAGAGAAATACTGATTTTTAAGACCATATAAAGAGCATTTAGGATTAGAAGGGAAGATACATGCAGGAAAGGGAAGCTACAACAAATTTTTTTCTTTGAGTCCTTAATTAAAAAAACCCCCACATTTATAAAGCCACAGAGCCTCCAGTAACCTCCAGTAGAGTCTAATAACGGTGGTTTGAAGAGGTCCACTGTATGAGGAAATACATCAAAATGGGTGAATTTTGTTCTTAATTTAATTATTTCTATCTCTCTCTTAACGGATTGTTTGTGAGATGACTTTGACTTTTCGGATATCTGAAAATTTTGGAAACAAATTTTAGTTTGTGGATTGCTTGTAGTCTTTAGTTTGATAACTCTGCTTGCATTTAGTTGTCACTATCATTTAAGTGATTTTGTCAGAGCAGTCAAATGATATTGTTTACTGTCTGATTGACGGTAACTGGTAAAGAAAGGGTGAGTTGGATAAAGTTACTGTGGTTTTCATTAATTAAGAAAGACTGGCACGTGGCTGCATAGTAAAGTATTTTAAGGGCATTTTAAAATCTTTCCTAACTGTTTCACTCATTTATTTTCCTTTCTGAACTGTTTGATACATAAGTGCTAGAAAACTTGTGCTATTGAAACAGGCTCAGAAGAAATACAATGTTTGCTTCAAGCAAATACCAATCACCAATATACAGGTCAACTTTATTAGCTGCATCTATATGATAGCTCTAACTGGGGCTTCTCCATTACCTTTAATGCAATTTCATCTGTTGCCATGTATGAGCTTGTTGACTGTGGTTTCACTAATATATATCTTTACTGTACTGTCTCTGACACTTTGTATGTCTGAGCAACACCAGTGAGGCCACACCTAGAGCGCTGTGTCTAGTTCTGGTCTCCCCAGTACATAAGAAGAATTAATAGACTGGAAAGAGTCCAGTGAAAGGCCAGGAGGGTAATTAAGGGACTGAAGCATCTCTCCTCTGGGGAAAGGCTGGTTTAGCCTGGAGAGAAGAAGGCTGGGGGGTCTTGTCAATACACGTGCCTGAAGGAAGGATATAAAGAAGACAGAGCCAACTTGTTTCAGTGGTGTCCAGTGACAGGACCAGAGGCAATGGCCACAAACTGAAAGACAGGAGATTCTGTCTGAACATTAGAAGAAACACCGTTTCACTGCAAGGGTGACAGAGCACTGGCACAGGTTGCCCAGAAAGGTTATGGAGTCTCCATCCTTGGAAAACCCCATGTAGAGCTTCCCAACAAGCTCTTTGCAGTACTTATGAAATGGGTAAATTCTACTAATGTCTTTGTGGCACGTATTTACCCCCTCTCCTTTCCTTCAGGAAAAAATCTGAAAGTTCCCAGAGGTGACTATTGCATAACATGGCACAGATTTCATAGCCTAAAGATAGAGTTCATCTCAATAGTGTTTATGAAACGCACCAATCTAGTTTGTGTGGTCATGACTCCCTCTAGTGATGTCTACACAATCTACCATATTGTCACACCCAATGGATTCTTGAAATAAGAGTCCCATACTTTTCTGTACTCACTGAACTCCATAATGACTTTTTTTTTACTCATGCTGTATTCACATATAGGTCTTAGCATCAGAGAGCCTTAATTCATAGTGGGTCAGATCTGATGGCAGTGACATATGCTAGAAAATTTGAAAATGAACAGAGAAAAATTATCCGGAAAAAGAAGTAATATGAAAATTGCTGTAAATTGCAGTGTCTAAAACATACAAATAAATGGCAAATAATTCTTATGGTAGAAGTAGAATTAATATGCCAGAATATATAGCATATAAATCAGACATCTGAGTTTAATTGAGCTCTAACATTCGGCAATGCTCAATCACTGAAAAGTTCTGTAAATCCTTGTTCTGATCATAAATGTCTTGTACTTTTTATGGATGGGTGTTTTGCTGTGAATCTGATTTTCTGCTGCCTAGTGGAGTGTAGCTATAGCTGCTTTGTTTATTGTCAGCACTCTGGGGTGTTCCAATGAATAGTAACCTGCAAGCCAATTTGTAGCCCCAGGGAAGGAAAAATAAGAAATTAATTCCTTTATCCCTGACTTTTCATAACCAGATGCGTGATCCTTAATTGCATTCACAGGATCTTATTCAGAATGAATAGATAAACTCTAAACCACAGATGCGCCAATGGAATAATACAACATTGCAAGAATTTTGCTGTTGGAATGACATACGGTTTGCATTTATCTTTTCACCAAAACACTGTCTATCAGAATAAGGTCACTTTGTCAGTTTAACTTCAATTTCAGAATCATATGAAGACAATAACAACGCTGTCTATAATCTCAGTTGCAAGATTTTATTTTTTATTCATCAGTACCAAATTAAAACAGGAGTATAAAGCAACCAAATACTCTCCAGTGATTTACAGTACAACACCCCTGAGCGATAGTTCAGGACAAAAGAATGCATCCACTGAGAGCAGTGTTATAAATATGGACAGTAGATAAGTGATTAAGGTTAGAATATTAAGTAGTCTTATTGTTCCTGCATGGCATTTCTCCTTATCTCCACCTTGAGGATGGTACTGCACACACTAAATTTGCTTAATGGATGATCAATATTCTTTCAGCTCTAAACCAGAATGAGTCACAAGGACCTTTTTCAGGTGAGGGGCATTGCATATTCTGTAGAGGCCAAGCTAGTAAAATAAGAACGCTATGAAATAATGCATTCAGCACTCAAAAATAGTGCAAAATGCACTAAATCTTCAAGTGCTCATACAATAAGGAAACACCTACTTTAGAAAATGATTTGTAGCCTTCTTTGGAAAGTTGTAATCATACCTCAAGAAACAGAACTCAATAAATTAAGGTTCACCTGAGGCAACTTATTTTGTATGCTAACCCTGAATCTGCAATTCACAAAATGATCCATGTATATAGCAGTGAAACTGCAATAGGTATGCAGAATTTTATCTCGTTAAAGACCATACTGAGTGTTTTATCCTCTACCTATCAGTGTTTCTTCAATGTATACAACGCAGAAAAAGATCCTAGCCATTTTGGTTTGGTTCTCTTGTTACACTTCAAAATATAATTTTTTCCTTTACATCCCCCCGAAACTGAATGAGAAGCAGCCAAAATCCTCTCTGTTCTATTAGCAACCACCACTAAACCTTTCTGCTATTTTCAGATACTGGATATGTATGTTATTTCCAGATACTGGATATGTATGTTATTTCCAAAGCATGTTATAATTTTCATCAAAAATATTAGTTTGATACAGTTGTTTTAATGACATACATGGAACTTGCACTTTCACTTCCTTTTTACTTAATTCAGAAATTTTTACATCCTTACAATCTTGGAGGTTATTATCACAAGAGTTGCTGGTTTTTACACCACAAGAGAAAAAAAAAAGGTGCTTTAGCTTGGGACAGTAGATTTACTGTAGGATGGAAAGACATTTTAGGAAGTTTTCAACATGTGACGCTGGAGGTGAATGGGAAGGGACACAGAAACTGTGATGTAGGTAACAACAGACCTGCAAACTTTCAAAGTTCTCGCTGCTTTGGATAGAGGGATAGAGAATTCGAAAGTGTTCAAGCATTCTGAAGGCTTTGCATCTTTCAAGCCAAAAGTCTTGTGTTTATGAATTAGTAACATGAGATGTCACCTAAGGAAGGAGGACAGAACAGGGTAAGCACATTTGCAGTTTAGTCTGGTTTTAATTGGTCTGGTTTTGGTTGGGATAAAATGGTTAAAGTTCTAACAGGTGGTAGGTTCACTGCAAATTGTGAGGCTTTTAATTATTCAGCCATACTGCTCCATAAGAGAGTGAGAGAAGCCACTTTAGAATTTAAATATGTAAATTCATCCTGTAAAGATGAGAAGAAACATTTGGTCTCTAGCTTTGTTTGAGAGTTGGTTATACATAGGTTACCAAACTAAAAGGCTCTGCGTATACTCAGTAAAAGACTACAAAGGGATGAGAAAAATGCTGAGGGCTGACGACACTGGAAATCTGTTGCATTTCTAGTAGGTTACATTTTTCTTGTCAAATTCTAGTTATTCATTACTGGAATAAATCTGGATTAACAGGAGGACAACTAAGAGCTGCACTTTTTGCCACTCAATTAAAGTTTTAAAATAAACACAAGTTCTTCTCCCGTCTAATTTTCATTAAAATCATGCCCTAAATTCCCTCTGTCCATCACAATTTTTTAATTTTTTAATTCAGATGTTGGTTTAAAGTAAAGAAGATTATAAAGTTTTCGTTGTTACTCGCTTTCTGTTTATTTGCACCTAACTTTTAGCTGAGCTATGACACGTTGTTGGATAGTAAATTACCTGTGACATTAGTATAAATCAACAAATCAGGTCACTTTTTAAAACATGTAAGTCTTGTATACATAAAATAACTATTCCGTTAGAAGAGTTAATACAGAAAAATTTTCTACAGGGCACAGGAAGCTTTCTCTTTCTCTGATGCCAGATATTGTTGAGCTGTTTGCAAGGAATCATCCAATCATTAGTCTACTGGGCCAAGGTAACTTTTTTACTGAAGAATACGTGAGAGAGCAAACGAAAAACTGAATCCTAGTACCACTGTCGAGATCAATGTCAGATCTTCCAAGGCCCATTACATACTTCTGCTGTGTTCTTTTATCTTACATAAACCTTGTGCATATAGTATGTTTATATGAACTCTATAACCATGCTGTTCCTATTTTGTAGCAATGACAATAAGGAGGAAAAAGTTTAACTTCTGCATTGCTCTTACAGCTAGCAACAGGAAAACACACCAATGAAATTCAACTGTCTTGACTTTAATCTTTGTTTTGTCCATGAGATTATTTGGCAAAGGTAAGAAATTTTTATGACAAGGGCTGGAAATTTTGGCTCATGTGATGAGATTCCTGCTCCCTCTTCCCCCAAATTTCACATGAACTACAAGCAGTATTTGAAGAAAATTAAAGAATAAAACTATATAAAGCCCTGCTCAGGTATACAGAGACTTCAGAAATTTAAGTGTCTCCCCTGTGGACGTACTAAATACAGTGGCAAAACAGTTCTTGCATCTTTTACTGGTGTTAAAGTCATAAAGTTAAGTCATTCTCAGGATTTATGTCTACGTTAGTTGAACCAAATCCAAATAGGTAACTAACTGGTTTTTTATGTAGAGTCCAATACAACCAGGTGATGCAGCATTCTTTGTGAGCAAATGGCTAAAGAAACAGTGTCCAACAGAAAACTCAGATTTGTTGTATGTTTTGATACTTGTCATATGTGTATAGAGATGTGGCGGAAAAGGATCATGCTGTGTGTATATATATATGTATGCACATATTCAAAGAACTGACCTGAAAATGTTTTAATTTCAAGAAGAAATTAAGTATCTTTACTTGCTAAATGTGGAAGATATTGTTTCTAAGCCTTGAATGCAAACAGTATCATTCCTTATTACCATATTTGTTCTGTCATCTGCATAACATCAAAACATAAGAAGAGGCGCATTTTATTAATATTATTTCTTGTATACTTCCATTATCAGCATAATATTTTATCAAAGTGAGTTCATGTTATAGGCTGCTCTATAGCTCTAATTAGATCACGGGCATCATCATTATTTTGCATTAGTGTATCATGCTACCACGGTTCTCCAGGTTGTCCTACATCTATACTTGGAACATACTATATTGGTCCTGCCAGTTTTTATTGACAGATAGTTAAACATTTCTGTTTTCACTTTAATCCCATGACTATGGAAAGTTTTCAGCAATATCAGAAATGCTCCATTCCCCTATATCATCACCTAAGCAACATGTTTAATATTTGCAATGGTATGGCTGATGTTTTCTAAATGACTCCACTGTAACAAGAAAGATTTTTTTCACTGTTTCTGTCAGCCACATCTGTCAGGCATCCATAAAACATCATCTTGTATCTTCAGTCTGTCATGTGCATTCTGCCTTAGCACTGACTTGCCTTACTTACGCCTTGTTCCTAAAAGAACATACTCGTTGTTCCCATTACTTGGTCTAGAGCATCCAGTAATGCACTGGCAACTTTCATTCAGTATAGTGTGCAGCTGCACATACTATCCTTTTCCAAGCAAATGCAATGATGCCAAAAACAGCAGTAAATGAGCATTTTGAAATAGTCTTTCAGATGCCCCAGTTTGGAATCAATGCCACTCTGAAGAACAATATACTGCAATGTACATTTCTCTGAGTGCTAACTATATACTTCATCTTTTCAATAATTGCTTTAAAGGAAGTTATCTGAAGCAATATTAAACTGAATTTTGGAAGAGTTGCACTGTGTTGAAAATTTCTAAGTTATTCTAAGAGGCTTACTGGTGTCACTATTTTTTCATAAAAGTAACTCTCCTACATCAGTAGTACTGAAAAGCTGTGGGGTTTTTTTGAGTTACATACACAGGGAACACAGGGAAAGCAGTAATAATATGGTTCAGCTTAAATGCAGGCTTTGGTTTGGGCAGTAGTGCACAAGTCAGCTGCATAAGTAACGTGACTTGTGCTGAAGTGAATTATTTGGCTACTTGTAGTGATGTTACACAATATATGCACAGGTGCCCTCTTTATGTCTGTCTCTTTCATTGTCTTTTCCATTGATTTGGATTCTTGTTCAGTTTATGGAAAAAATACTGATTTTTCTCACAGAGACTGTCAACCTTACCATAGGGTGCTATTACATCTTGCTATGTGTTATGGCTGGCAGCCACTGGTGCTTTATTATGTCAAATGCTGGGAGGTTCTTCAAACATGATACCCTTTCCACCAACAAGAAGCTTTGTGATGTTTAGCATCAGTCCAACACGGAGCTTCTCTGTCTGACCTCAGCTGGTTTTGCAGTGTTTTACAGCAAATGGTGGTAGGTGGCTTAAATTGTCAGGAAAATCCATCCAGAAGACAGAATATAAAAAATGAAGCCTGATCATTTCTTCCATGGGAAAAGGGTATCATACCTATAATTACATTTCATATACTGAGCTGCAGTTAGGTAGTAGGGTAAAACTGACCTGGCAGTTTTTGATGCACATCTTCTGATGATAAGGGCAACACTCTTCCCTTGCAAATCTGCAGATAGCATTGAAGGATACTAGTCCAAGTTAAAAGAAAAATTTTCCTTATACAGTTCTAAGTGTGAAGATCAAGAAGCGAGACAAGATGTAGTGTTTAAACCAAGAGCTGCTGAATCAAAACCAGATACAAGACAGCAGAAAATAAGTTCATGAGACTTTTAGCTAAACACCACCTGTATTTTTTTGTTTTGTTACCAGAAAGAAAACCAATCAATTTTTTTTTTAATGGATTTTACAGAGGGCATGAAGAGCAGTTGACTGACATCTCCAAGCAGCTGAGGTCAGAGAGAAGGGGGATGGTTTGTGTGAGGGCAATTGAACGTTATTCAACTCTCCCACTAATCTACGGATTTCACAGTACTCCAATAAACACACTTCATTTTTATTGTTTTTTAGAATTTCTATTATCATGGGCTTCTGCGGCTGTTTTTATGATCTCACTACCCTCCTGAGTTACATACTATGTACACTTTCAATGCATAATTTTTGCTGTATCTGTAACCTGACCTCATTCATTCATTTCTTGTAATTCCACTGATGTTAGGAGTATATTTTTGCCCACTGATCAGGCAATTTATTTTAATTCCCCTTCATTTAATCTTAAAATATTAATTTGGGGATAGTTCTTTTTCTGCTGCACCCAGTTACTGCAAATGCACAATCTTTTTCATTCTGTTTTTGTTATCACACCAAAAAAATACTGATTTCCTTCCATATTTCTTGTTATACAGTTCTTGCTAAATTACTGAACTACAAACATGGGATATATTTTTAGAAGATCTCGTGTCTGCATGAATGGTTACTGTCAACCTGCTGATTGCTTATATAGCTTTCTAAATCTGTATTAGTTACTGACTAAAGAAAGTTGTGAGTTGTACAAGCCTCGTATCTACACAGGAATGTGGGAATTGCAGCTATGATTTCTGTACTGAGTTGCATCACCCCCTGGTTCACACAAGATTTCCTTGAAGACTGCCCATGCTTGCAATACTGTTTATGATTTCCTCTCTTCACCATTGTGGAGATGCAAAACTGTTGGGAGATAAGGGCACTCAGGCCACATACCTTCTTCCTCAAGTCCTCGTTCTAGAATACAACCGTAACAATTACCCTGTTAAAGAAGGGCATATACATTTGAACTCATGAAACCTGATGTTGAGAAATTCTTCTAAGAACTGCTTACATGCCAAAGGTTTGCTATTATAAGTCACTTTGTTCACAGGGCTACAGACTTTGAGAGATGAAAAGTAATGTTGAACTTTCAAAGTCACATGGTTTTCTTAAAATTCACTGAATAATGTTAAGATATTTATACTCTAAAATTCTTCCCTTAAATCCTTGCCGTCTTATGGGAGAATGGAGCTGATGGAAATTATCAGAGAAGCCTGGACAATTTACATTTTCCCAGAATAATCCATTGAGCTCTACTTAAGAAATGTAAACTCTGTATGCTTGTGTGGTATTTTAGCAGCTTTCTTTTCACTGTGAAAACTCTAAAAGACGGAAGCAGTTCAGTAGACTGGAAAATGAGGGTCTATCAGAAAGAATTCAGAAAGGGAACTTTGTAGTCATTTGAAGTTTTCCATGATGTATCAAGCATAAGTTTGCTAGGGAACAAGTCAGATAACACAAGGATCTAATACCATTTTAGATGACCTCATGCCTGCCATTCAGCTGACTTTCCAGAAGGGTGCATGACTGATTTGTGTCCTGTACTGTATCTACACAACCCAATGTGAGTGAATACATCAAGGCTTCTGAAATAGCACTCTATGCCTGCTTTTAGACACTAAATAGCTCTACAGGGACCATGATCAGTTCTGCCCTTTTCAAGAAGAAATTTCACTTTATTCCTTTGTCCAGCTCTTTTTATAAAAGTATCACTGCTTTACACATCATATTAAAAATACAAACACACACAGTGATACTTTGAAATTATTTAACCCTTCTTACACTCTCTGCTTTCATTCAGAACTGTACAAATACTGCTGGAAAGACTTTAGATTTTTTTACTTACTAAAATCAGGGCAGTCAAAATAAGAAATAAGAGGAATTGAATTCTTGTTATTTCTGAAACCTGATTTACCATCTGAGGAGATCTGGAATTGGAACAAGCCCATGCATTTTTCAGTTTCTCCTAATGAATTTCTACATTTTCATCTTTACAGTAACTGTGATGTCTTCTTTTAAAGATATCTTTTGAATCGGTTTTTTCTTATGCTATGCATACAAAAAGGCAGAAAAAATAAGGAGAAAAGAAAAAATCAAAACCTGACAAGACTTTGGCACTTGGATCTAAAAGTCTGTTAACATTTGCTGATGGTCACCTTTTCAGGAGAGAGATACATTTTGCTACACAAGCTGAATCTCCAGTTCCAGCAAAGTGGAATAAGGATTGTGTGCCACATTCTTACATGCTTCCCAGACACTCCTCTCTCTCTTTTCTCTTTGTCATACAGAAGAAAAGGACATGACTTTTCTGAGTATTAACTGAGAATGGTGGACATATTTAGACTTCATCTCCCCTTAAAGTGTAGGATCTATCATCTATCTCTCTCTGTCTACAGGATGACTTGAACATACAGATTGTTTATCTATCAATGGATATAAGATATTCAAATAGTTACAGAACTCTATTTGCTTATTTTTTAATGCAGTTTATAAACCAACATATTCTGCTCTGACATAATTGTATTAAAATGCATCCCTCCAGAGCAATACACTTTTACTGGCACAGATGGATTATCTGGTAACCCAGGGAGCAGAAAGATGTTTGCTCGAAATTAATGCTTGTCTGGTTTTATAGCACTACTTCATAAAATGTATAATCCAGCATATAGAATTTTGAGGTAACATGTATGGTTGCATTAAAAAATGAATAGGCGTTTTCAGAACTAAGTTCTGTCTTAGGGACACATTTTACTCCATTTTTTTTTACTTGTTTTTTTTCCAGTCCACTGAAGTAAAAGAGATCTTAATTCTTCCAGTATACATCTGGGTCATTACAAGAAAAATAAACCAAAAGTCTCACACAACCTGACATACTCCCCTGAGACAGAGAAAAAGTAGAAAATTATAACTGCACACTTTAAAACATTTTCAGGCTCTCTGATCTTGGTGCTAAAGCCTGCAGAAATCGCACAATACAGCTGAAATATACCTTAAGTGGAAAGTAATTCTGTGCCCATGCTTCCCTCTCCTCAGTCCATAAGCCTATCCACTAAAATGTCCAGAAACGGTTTTTTGAGATCATACTCATTTTGATGTTCAGTGATGAGTCAAAAGCTGGTGCTTTCAAGGTTTACTTATGCAAGTGACACTACCAGTAACTGAGGAGTCAAGTTCCATGTGGAAATCTTTAAGCTGTTGGAACTCAAGGAAAACTCCTCTCCTGTGCACACTGTTCTTCTAGAAACCATGTTTGTCTGAGGAATTCTAAATATTTTTATAATTGTTCAGCACTTCCTGAGAAGACTTACTACATTTTTTCCCTTTCTAATTTCTGTGACCCTCTATAGAAACATAATTCAATTAGTCTATATCAAGGGGCGATCACTGGTAAAAACAACACATTTAAAAAATCACCTAAAAATAATGTTTTTCAACCAGCTGTTAAACCAAGTAATATATTTGTTTTATTGCACATTTGCATAATAGGGCAAACTAGAAACTCTCCGTAACAGATGTGCTGGTGGCAGGGAGATTTGATTACTGGCTTCTATTATTAATCACTGCACAAATCTTAAATGATTTGTTTCTACAGATTGATCAACTTACATCAGAGTACTTGCATTTATGCACAAAATGTGGAGATAAAACATCTGTTCATACCTTTACTAGCAGCACTGATTTTTTAATAGGGTTGAAGGTTTGTCTTGAGCAAGACACAAGAGATTGACAACTTTTGAAAAAGATATTCCACTGTTTTTAATCAGAAAAAAATCATAGCTGAAAGGCATTTCATCTTGGCAATAAAATCTATACCACGCTTATTTTGACCCGAAGAAATAAAAGCATTTCCAGATTTATTAAAACCTTCTAAAAATTCCAGCCAATTAAATTAGAGACACTTTTATGATGTTTTGTTTAGGTTTTTTTAGTTGTTTTTGTTTTATCTCAGCAATTTCTTAAGACTTTAGAAATTAATAATGTATGTTTTAATCATTAAGGATCTTGAATTTTGAACTAAGTTTCTTTCAACTTAGAAATTTACTTTTAAATTCCTAGCTATATTTTACATCAGTATTTAATTTGATTATGCACACTTTAAATGTCATGGCTAAATTAAAAATAATACAAAAAATATTTTTCAGTCATTCCCAATTAAATACAAAAAATGTATGATACACAAGTGTTTCAGCTACAAGTTAGAACAACAGATACTGTATTTTATGAAGGCTTTAGTAGGTCCTAAAGAGGCAAAAAGATGCTCATGCAGCACAAATGAAACACAGCCTATGAACTGGACTATCTGCATACTTTAATATATATTATTCAGACAAGATGCGCAATCTTTCTGTCTCAGGGTCAGAACTTTAAACTGTTTATAGTTGTCTCATTCATGCATCTGAATTACTGGCTTTTCTTGCATTGCTAGCTATTTTCTTGGTGAAGGCGAAATCCTAGATGGTGGAAATCCTAGCTGACACAGACGCCACGCTATCAGTTGTATGCTGCATCCTCTCTGCCACCACAGAATAGAGTCATCATGTTCATGTTCAGAAAGGAACATGGCTGAACCACGCTGCTCTCATATAATTTCTAGAAGACAGAATCAGGAGATTTCTAACTTCACAGTCCTGGGATCACATGAAAGGCAGACGGCTATCTCCTCCTGGCCTTCTGTCCCAGACAAAGTGTTAAGTATCACACAATTATCTATTGCCTCCTGACCGTATCCGTGCCGTGCCTGTTTTCACGGAGTTCATGTGGTTTCTGAAGGTCAATTATTTCATAACCAGCAGAAAAAATAGTACTCTTGCCTAAGGGTTACATTAATTGGTACCAGCTATGTTTGAAACATGTGTTGTGTATCAGTTAAAATGCTTAGGACCTGATGGCTTGGATATGAAAACAGTAGTCTTTAATGCCATATTGATGATTCTTATACACTGAGGAGATTTGTTCAAGGGACTTTGAATTCTTCTCCAGAAAATAGATGGATCCAATTGGTATTTTTAAGTTCTAAACATTACATAGGTCAGACGGGTGCACTAAAAGATAGGAGTTATTTCAGAATATAGGATTTCACATACCTACTAACACCGACATTTTAATAGATCACAGAAATTTTATAATATGTCTCAAAAAAGTGATGGAAGTATATTTTCCATTCTTTCCTTCTTAAACTGGCAAATATTTTGAGTTGATAATGTTGATGAAGGCTTCAGCTGTTGTTAGAAATGTTACGTCTGCTATGCTTGCCCTTATACTTTCATATATACTTACCCGTTCAGAAATATTAAAATATTTTTCTTCCTTTTTAACTTTTATTATTAGAATTGTTTTTTCAATGAAATTTGAGAAGTCATGCTCAGTTCTATGTGCAAATATTCAGTAGGTGAACATTTCCTTTATAATTGTGGCAGGTGCAATTCCCTCTAGCTGTGAGTGGTTGCCAGGCAGATTTCAGAGAATCTGCTGGAGCCTGGCTCGTGTCAGAACGACCTCACCAGCCTGGGGGTACCCCCAGGAAGTGGGCTGGCAGCCCATGGGAGGCCAAGATGGCTTTGACTGACCACAGTTCATACTCGACTGAGCTTTAAAGTGGGGTCCTGTCCTGCAGCCATTTTGGAGCCACCCTTCAGAAGCAGCAGGGTCTGCAGTCGAACTCAAGCCTCCCCCTTGGTCGGGACGCCTTCCAAGTTTTTTATCTTCGAGGTTGAGACTCCTCATCTATTTATAGGTGAGTGTATGATCCAGATCACTATTCTCTTATTAGGGGTTGAGTGTAGTGTAGCAATCGCTCTTCTCAGTTGATACCCAAACCTTTAAACTTGAAGGAGCTTTTTATTTCTTAAATAAATCCAATTTAATTACATGTGTGGATTTTTCTGAGAATGGGTGCTCTCCTCACAATAATGTATTAAGAAACAGTGTTATCTGAATTCTTCAGTTTTATCAAGCATTAAAAATACACCTCTAGCTGGCAAAACCTTCCTTTTGAAGTTTTTGTAAAGTATGCTCACTGCTTCCTGCTGGGGGCTGGGAAGTACCAAACAACAACAAAACCAGCATATAGTAGCAGATGGAAATACAAGAAAAGGCTTATAAGTCAGGGTTAGGAGTGGTTCAGTGATTCCAATGTGAGCTAAAGGACAAAATGGAGAAAATGTCTAAGAGAGTAAGAGGGTAATACAATCCAGACAAGAAACTTAACTATATTACACATACGCAGCCATCTCCAAAGTCATTAACACAGTTGCCTGAGGTGTCTACTGAAGAGCCAGATGTCGCTCCTCCATAACTTAGCATCTTATGATTGTCACGTAATCTGAAGGAGAAGGAAATATTGTGTTTAGACACAAGAAATTTAAAGCCTAGCCTCAACAGGATTTTCAGTTTGTTTCATAAAATCATAAAATGTGAATTTCCAAGGCCACCTTTAATGCTCAGGGGATCCAGTTGCTTTTTATCCAACAGACAACAATATTTTTTTTGAGAACATTTTACAACCATTTAGAGGTTTTAAGCTCAGAAAAGATGAGCATGATCATTTGATTTGATCTCCCACATAACACCAGCAACAGAATGTCAATGATTAATTCCTTTGCTGAAGCAGAGGGTTATTATTAGGTCTATCAACTAAGAAGAATAAACTGTTACTTGAGAAAAACACTATAAATTCCATGTAAGCATAAGAGTATTTGGGCAGTATGATACATTTAAATGAACAGAATGAAGAAAAAATAAAATTGCAAGCACGATTCTAGGGATTTGCACTAGGTATTGCTCCCCTTTGAATGCTGGAGAAAATTTACACCAGTTTTGGTTCTCTTGATTCTATAGAATTGTATTCATAGAAACTCTCTTATGCTTGCATACAACATCCCAAAAGTATCTACCATGTACTCTTGGGGCCAGGCTGTAAAAACACCAAGCTGGCAAACTGTGACAGAGCTTTTGTATTATTCATTTAGTAACAAAGGACTTAAGTCACTGATATCTTAAATGACCACAGCTCTTCATAACTGTCCTGGTCTTGGGGACAATGAAAGGAAACAGGGATCTTGATGCTTTAGGTTCTAAAACTGAAAGCTACCCTGCAAATACACCTTAACATTAATCCAATAGGAATAACAAACTTCCATCAAATAAGAAACAGAATTGGTTGCTTTTTCTCAGTGCTGCTGACTCTGCAGCACCGAGAAAATAAGCTAGTCTTACAACACTTTCCATCCGAAAACATATTTTCTGTTTGCCCTAACTTTGAGGGCAGAACAAGCTGCTAAACTGGTCCTTTGAAGCTCGGATACCTAAACCATAACTGTAACACCAAATCTAATCCTAACACACAGGTAACGTTAAAAGTTCCTTTTACACAAAATAAAGTACAAAAGGTACTGGCTTATATCAGAAAGAATTCTCTTGTCAGCTGAAGCAAAGGATTTATATTCTCTATTCTTCTACTGATGAGTTTTCAAACTATAAAATAAGGTTAGGCTTTGGGATTAGTGTTTGGGACATATACCTATCTACCTAGTTTATTGCTTAATGCTACACAGCCCCCAGTACAGGAAGATATCAGGTATTGATTGGCAACAAGAACTTCTGTTACTCTTTTTAATGGTGATGTATATCTTCTAGTTATAGTTAAAGTTAAGACAAGGGCAAATGGTCAAAAGAGCGTGCATGCCTGCTACAGCCAAGGATGTCTTTTCTTCTTGTTTCCATTGGTCTTTTGGGTACAGTTCAAGCTGGAAAAAATACAAAATCTCAGGAAAATACATTTTTTGAATCTGGATTTTTCTGGATATTTGAAGACCATAAAATAAGAAGGAGAATTAGAAGGGCTGGTTTCAGAGACTTTTTTTTTTAACACCTGAGGCACACATTTGAGTATAAACAGATTTTGGTTTACTTTAAAACCGTAATGGTTATGTTGAATGTGACTTTTTAGTATAAATAGTGTTCACCATTGAGTGGTCTGAGTTGAAAGGGACCTTAAAGATCATCTAGTCCCACCCCCCCTGCCATGGGTAGGGACACCTCCCAACCTGGTCTTGAATACCTCCATGGAGAGAGCATCCACCACTTCTCCGGGCAACTTGTCCTAGTGTTTCACCACCCTCATGAGTAAAGAATTTCTTCCTTGTATCTAATTCAAATCTACCCTCCTTCAATTTTAAACTGTTACCCCTTATACTATCACTACATTCCATTATAAACCGTCCCTCCCCATCTTTCCTGTAGGCCCCCTTTAAGTACTAGAAGGCCAGAACCTGAACAACTAACAGGCTGAACAACCCCAACTCTCTCAGTCTGTAATGGAGGTGCTGCAGCCCTCTGATCATCTTCATGGCCTCCTCTGGACCCACTCAAGCAAGACCGTGTCTTCCTTATGCTGGGGGACCCAGAGCTGAACTCAGTACTGCAGGTGGGGTCTCCCAAGAGCAGAGCAGAAGGGGAGAACCACCTTCCTGGATCTGCTGGCCACGCTTCTTTTGATGCAGCCCAGAATGTGACTGGCTTTCTCAGCTGTGAGAGTGCATTGCTGGCTCAAGTTCAATTTTTCATTCAACAACACTCCCTAAGTCCTTCTCTGCAGGGCTGCTCTCAATCTACTCATCACCTAGCTTGTATTTGTGTTTGTGACCGCCCAACCTATGTTCAGGACCTCGCACTTGGCCTTTCATCAAGTTTGCACAGGCCCACCTCTCAAGCCTGTGAAGGTTCCTCTGGACAGCATCCTTTCCCTCAGTACGGCAACAGCAGTGCACTGCTCGCTATCATCAGCAAACTTGCTAAGGGTGCACTCAATCCCACTGTCCCTGTCGCCGACAAAGATGTTAAATGATACTGGTCCCAATGCGGATTCCTGAGGTACACCACTTGTCACTGGTGACCACCTAGACATTGAGCCGTTGACCACATCTCTTTGAGTGCGATCATCCTGTCAGTTCTGTATGTACCAAGTGGTCTACCCATCAAATCCATGTCTCTCCGTTTTAGAGACAAGGGTGTTGTGCTGGACGGTATCAAATGCTTTGCACAAGTCCACTGACATAAGTCACTATTCCTTTATCCATTGACTCCACATCATTGTTCAGGCATAAAACCTGTACATTTCGCTAATCCCACATTCTGATATGTAATAACCCTTAGGCATCAGGACACCAAAACAGAGACGGCATCCACAATTCGAAAATGGCCTCTACTTGCTTGGCATTTTAACTTACATTCCTTTAGATCAAAGGCAATTAGACAGGTTTCATTCATGGAAAGGAAGGAAGTGCCAAAGTTCGACTGACTTTAAATGATTTTTGGATGGTAAAACAATTGATGCCACCCTATATTGTAACTAGAGAATACGTATCTTCTTTTCGCCTTTTACATATCTGAAGCTATTTAACCAAAATCTGCCAATAGATTTCCCTTTTTTCTTCCTCTGCAAATTGATGAATAATTTATTTGCACTATTCAATTAACTTTGTTCATTTTTCTTCTGAAGCAGCTATTTCTCAAGCTGAAAGCATCCATTCTTGGTAATTGCCCAGAAGTAATTGTTTTATTTTTGGAAACTGAAATATGTGGTTAGCTGTTATGGAATATAATTTGGTGGGAAGAGAGAGTAAGAGTGGGGAGCACTTATTTCCAGTTTCCCATTTTAAAATAAGAAATGTGCTGCTGTTTTTGTAAATAACTGCTATTTTTGCAAATAACCCTGCTATTTTTGCAAATAACCCCATATTAAATAAATAGATGTGTTAATTGAACATTATAGCTTCACAGTCTGTGGACAGACTGATACCTCTGCAATCATTAAGTATATTTCACTGTGTTCTTGTCTCTG
This sequence comes from Apaloderma vittatum, assembly GCF_000703405.1. Lineage (NCBI taxonomy): Eukaryota > Metazoa > Chordata > Aves > Trogoniformes > Trogonidae > Apaloderma > Apaloderma vittatum. The sequence continues at coordinate 72,182 of NW_009725608.1, forward strand.
CAGTTAGGCATAGTAAAATGTAGAACAGATTCATTGTGTATATGGTAGGCTTCCTTCTGACCTAAAAGAAATTTTCCTAGCTGAGGAGAGCTGTTGAGTTTAGCTCCTATTACAGTTCTTAGTTCTTTGTTCTTCACTAACCAGACTTTTGAGACAGGCACCAAAAATGCCAGCAGCCTGTGAGTGCTGCACTATGAGGAATCAGGGGCTGTGCAGGCCAGTGGCTCCGTGTGGGCTGAGAGCCATGAGCCATGTGGCTTCCCATGGGTGCCTGGCAGCCAGGGCCTGTCCCTTTGCCTCAGCCAGGAGCAGGGCAAGCAGGGCTGCAGCTTAGGACAGACAAATTGCCAAAAACCATCCACAGTGGTGAGATTTATCTGACAGTAAGATGGGAAATTAAGTCAGTAGGTCCAGGCTAGAACCAGCCCTGGAGGCCATGACCAGTGTCAGACACAACCCCAAGATCACCAGGCAAGTCTATAAGGAAGCTCAAGTTGGGGAGTTCATTATCTGGGGCAAGTTCAGGGTGCAGACCAATAGCATACGTGGCTGTAACACAGCTGAGATTGTGGTTCAGGCAAGTCTCGGAGGGAGAACCCCATCTTCAAAGCCGCTCCCATGGGAAGAGGAGCCTGTCCTGCCTGTGGACTCCCAGCAGCAATGCTGCGTGCTGCTCCCCGCGAGGGTCACCAGAGGGCAGAGAACTACCCTCAGCTGTCCTGTAACTGAGTTGGTCCCCAGCTGGGGCAGCCAAACCCCAGGAGGGAGGAGGATGCACTCAAGGCTCTGGCACTACAAAAGATACCTTCATTCTACCATCTAATGCAAGAGAAGAATTTGAGACTCTTCTAATTGA
>NW_009725608.1:73057-77292 GCF_000703405.1 Apaloderma vittatum
TCCTGTAACCGAGCTGGTCCCCAGCTGGGGCAGCCAAACCCCGCCGGAGGAGGTACTCAAGGCTCTGGCACTACAAAAGATACTTTCATTCTACCATCTAATGCAAGAGAAGAATTTGAGACTCTTCTAATTGAAGTTTGTCTACAGTTCTATGGGGACCCTGGAAAAGTCAAAGGTTTTGAGTGACACTGATATAGGAATGAAACAGACTCAAGTCTCCTTCGTCTTAATTTAGATATCTTCATCTTGAGCTGTCGTGCAAACCTCTATCAAATAGTGATAGGAAGTCACTACCACTAGTCTTCCCTTCTTTAGCCTCCTCTCAGGAAAGGAATACCTACCTTGAAGTATAACACGTTTGCATGAGAGTGTCCATTGCCTGTATTAAGTATGTGAGATGTAGAGATGTGTAAGATGTAAAACATCCGTCCTCCATGTTCACGTACTAGCAGGGTTGGGCAGCCCTTTATTCAAAATACTGTTTGCAGTGACAAACCTCTGGCTTGCCCTCATCTATTACACGGACCATGTCAGAATAAATGGACTGTAAATTCCACTGTATAAGAGAATTTATCTGTGATATTTTTTTGGTGCAACGGTTTTGAAACAACTTTTTGCATCATTTTGCAATTAAAAAAAGGCAACTCTTGAAATTTTAAGAATCCACAGTAATTACAGGTAGGCTGTAGCTCTTCTTAACAACGTAATGGGGTGAAAATCGCAATTTGACATGTTTAAAATGTTTTATTTGTCACCCCATCATATCTTGTGTGTTTATTTCACACATTTCCCTTGAAAAGCTGAAAGTAAAATGTGAAAAAGAGGGAGGTGCTGGTTCTGGGACAGTGAGGAGTGTTACTGAAAAAGGACATAGAGCAGTATGGAATGGTCTGAAGCCTGGGGTTTGCTGAAGTTGTGTTTTTTAGCAGACCAGTGATTATTGATACGATATAGCTACCTTCTGCAAAAGGATCATGCACCTATACTCTATTCTGAATGAACACAGCAGGGCTTAAACATGAACACAAATCATAATGACTAAATATCAGTGACTAAACTGTGCCTGTGAAATATATGCACATACGTAAAAAGGCAATTGTGCTGAAGCCATGCATATGCATAACAAGATGAATAATTGTATGTGCAGGCTACTGCCAGTGCATGAAATTACCTGTTCTGCAAGTGCAAATTAGTGTTTTGCATGCCCATTTACCTGTTTTCTATCCTCATATTTGGTGTGTTCAAGTTAGCAGACTGTCTGATAATTTAGGGTCTTAGAATACAAACAAAAGAATGAAAGGAAAAGAATATTAATCTTGAGAAGAAATAAAAATTAGAATCTTAGTCATTCTTATGCTAGGGGTGTACTGTTTATGCCACTGAATATTTATAAGACATATTCAGATCATATAGCGTTACTGCTATCCTTCATATTAGCCAATGCTACGGAACAGGTACATGTAGATTACTGCACAGTTCAAATTTGACAGGACTGTCATTTTTAATGCAAAGTTTTAAAAACGTAACTTCATTAAGAATAAAGTGAACTTGAAATAACTAATTTGTGCTAAGATGCTTGAGGCAAAAAAAACTCCATGGGAGCTGAAAAAGAAAGCCAGATATAGAACACACTTGTCTTCAAAATTCTGTGCAACTGCAACGTGTTTTAATGCCTGAATCTGCTTTGTAATGACCCCATGATTTATCTATGACATGTGAGGCATGATAGCACTAATGCAGTTAAATTCCCTTCTCCACAGCATTACAGGAGTTGGCATTTCCAGAGCAGAATGAATTGCTAATTTCTAGTTTCATTCACTTTATTTGTGCAGATTAGTACTACCACCTGATCTGCAAGCAACTACTCATTACTTTGCCCAGGATCACAGCCCTACCATTTCCAGTTCTCTTAGCACTCTTTGAAACTATTGCAAACTCTGTAACTAACCTTCTTCAGACATAACTGCTAAGAGCATTCCTCAGAAGACAGTGCGGTTTAAAGCAACAAGCTACAAATTCAAAAAATAAGATGCAAATCAGTAGTACTCACCTCAGGTTGCTCCTATTGATGTACATAGCAGTACAAGTAATTGTTCTATCCATTCAAAATAATGAATTAATTGAAGTCTCTCTACTTCTCTGTTCTGGGTTAGGTCTGGGCTGGCCACTGAAATGCAGACTGACGCTCTCTAACCCCCTCTTCCCCCCAAAATAGAAAGGAAAAGGGAATGAGACAGAGAGACTCACAAGTTAGAGAAGAAAAACTAAAGCAGCTTTAATGAAACAATAATAGAGATAATAGTAACTCTCGTGATCACCCAATTTATACTAAATATGACATATATGGAATGGAATACTCTTGTTAGTCATCTGTCTTGTCTATTACCCCCCAGAGGTGCAGCCTTTTACTTCCTTGTGACCCCCCCTTACTACATGGCACCCCCAGCGTGGCACACAGAGCCAGCAGTGGCCTTGGTCACTACAGGAATAAGTATCAGCAAGAGCCCATCTGCATCCCAGTGCCAGGCAGTGACTGTAACATCAGGTGTTATCACTGCTGGCAGCACACACTGTCTGCAAAAACATGCTGCTGACTTCAGAAAGTGCAGCCTTTTAGAAGAGACTGAACTAGAAAGTTAAAAAACACTGAACAGAATTGATTTCATTTGGCTCAAACCAGGACACTCTTTACAGTCTCTTTAAGTATTACCTATAGAAAATACCAACAGGCTTATGCCAAGGGGTCTTTGATATCCTCTCTAAAGATTCAGCCACCATATATCTGACATACACCTACTCCCGCCCCACAAAATTGCATTATGTTGCATCATGAACATGCTCAGTTACCAGACAATAAAAGGAATGTCTTAGTTTGTTCAAATTTGTACAAGGACAGACCCTCGAGCAAAATCTTATGGATGTTATCTCCTGAACAAGAAAATCCACTGGAAAAAAAGCATCCTATTTTTTTCCCTGGTTCTAACAGACATGTCAGTGCTTCCCAACTCTGCCCAACTGTTATTTCCAGCACTTCCGTACTTTTCTTGAACCTACGTAGAAGCCAGCTTTGGAGACATTCCAGCAGAAGTCATCTATGAGAATATCAATGCTGAATACAATCTGCCAGTACCTTGGGGACACCCCAACTCTTCCGCATGCAACTCATTTCAGGCAGAACTATTTAGGCCCCAAATCTTTCGTAGGCCAAGGGCTCCTCATTCCTTGTATGTTTGAAAAGTCCAAATCAGTGAGGTGGACGAGAGTAAGGAGTTTCTCCATCTGGCTTCGTTTGGATTCCAAAATGATTTTGTGTCTGGTGGGAGGTGGAGTTTGTGAGGGGAAGTCATTAGTCCTAGGAGATCAATTTCTCCTGGAAACACTGCTAGTAGAGGAGAGAGATCAGTGTGCAGAGACAAAGAGGAGTCAGAGCCAGGCTAATTGTCTATAGATTTAATAGCGGTGTCTAAAACTCTGGTAGTGGTTTGTAAACAGCTGTCTTTGTTCATAGCTTCTCCAGCAGTTAAGTGTATATGGAACATACAATTGCGAGAGTGCCGAAGATGAGCCTACGTGCTAACTAGGGGAAAAGCTCTGTGGACAGCACGTTCGTAATGTTTTTTCTCATTCAGATGACTCTTCTACCTAACCCCGGCACTGACTGAGCCATCCATATATGTCTCCTGAAAGGATGCAAGTATTCCTGCTTGCTTTCTTAAGTCAGGAGTGGTTTGCATAAGATCACTTAAAATCCTCACTTTGGAAGATCAGAGAAGTACACTGCAGAAGACATTTGCCTTTATAAACCTTAGCTGAGTATTGCCAAAGCTATCCTTGGGAAATCCAGAGCACTGACTGTCCACCAGGCACAACGCAGACATGCGGTACTGCTATAGAACACAAGGGGAAGTATTCCTGTTTGACATCACTAACAAGCCTGTATTTTCCCTCTCCTTTCTCCAGATTGCCATTTGCTAAATATCTGGACCCACAGAGTACTGTAAAGAAGGAGGTGAATAGCATGCCCATATCCGAAAAATAAATTCACATGAATTAAAATTTATTTACAGGATATAAGCGCCTCCGACTTTAAAGGTTCAGTATCGGCTGAGACAAAGATCAAGCTCACGCACGAGCCCTTCACAAAAGAATGATAATCCAGATTATCATACGCTTACCTCAATCAAGCCGGGGGTTCCCATTCTCAACTTGATTGTTCTCACTAAGGTACCATAAAA
>NW_009725609.1:0-5747 GCF_000703405.1 Apaloderma vittatum
CTGCCGGCCAGGGTCAAACCACGACAAAAACCTATTTGCTAATATTTCAGATGAAAACAGTATAGTCTTCTTTTTTTATCAGCCTACCTAATTGACATTCTATGTCAATGGCCAGCTGTAAACTTCACAATGAAATCTGAATTTATCTAAAGTTCAGGACCAGTCAAATCCAAATTTGCAGGTTGTATTAAAGTTCTAAGAAAATTTATGTTATGAAATAAAAAGTAGATCTGAATATTGTACCTGAGTAAATTCCAGAGTATTTTAGCACTGACAGCACCAAAATTGCTTAAAGGCCAATTCTGAAGTGATGTAAATTTCTGTAGTCATGAATGTAATAATTATGTTCTCAACAATGATTATGGTCCTGTCATTTCAGAAGAACATATTTCTGCAAAAGTGTAAGGCTCCGTCTGCAAGAAAAAAGATTAATGAAAGTTTGGAATGTGCAATTCATTGTAAGAGAGGCTGGTGTTCTTGGAATGTACAAAACACGTACTGCTGCTCTGTTTCACTTACTATACTTCCTTCCAAGCATAATATTGAATTCAGAGCATTGGTTAGATTTGTATTTCAAAATGTTTAAGAAAAAAATGGAGCAAAATCACATATCCACAAATTAAAAAAAAAATGTTGAGCTTAACGATAATGAGGACTATAATTGAAATATAAATGTAACATAGTTTTCTGTGTCATTCTGGTGTATGAGTGGGCATACATATGCGTGTGTGCAGACTTGTATTTATACAATAAAGACATAAATGTATATGTATCTTTGTTTTTACACATACACATTGGCATTTGTATGAAACTGTATATATGTCTACACACAGTTGTATGTCTTCTATTTTCTGTTATTCATATGCAAGAAGAGCTTATGAATGTTGAATTACTTCTCTGAAAGTTAAAGATGACTTTTTACTACATATTAATTAATCTTTTGATGTGCTTATATTGCAAAAATCAATAGGAAAAGCACTGGCAAGTATTCAAGATCTGATAGTTCAACATTTGACTGTGTTTCCCTTCATAAATTTACAGGAAACACTTAAAATCTCAGCTGAGTAATAAATAACTCTGTAAAATGCCTGGATCACAAAGTACAAGCATCAATTATCATGACATTGGAAATACTTTCAGTCACTTTGACTTATTTTTGTTAAAAAAAAATTATGAAAAACAAATTGCTCTTAGAATTGATTGGTGGTTGCAAGGTCATAAAATATAGTATTTTATGCCTACCACAATCAGCTTTCGATGACAATACAAGTTTAGCATTAGTATTCATGGAGGACTAGATATACTTTCTCATTTCCTCCTCTGGCATGCTAATCAGTGTCCATAAAATAGAAATGTGTCCAGAAACACAAATTTGAAGTGTCACAGAGGTTCACTCCTCCTTTGAAGGAAAAGTCTGAATACACATGACATTCATATTTAGCTAGAAATCTAAAATAAATTTTAAGATTAGATATAGAGATCCTGTTTTGGCAGAGGGGTTGGGCTAGATGATCTCTAGAGGTCCCTTCTAATTCCTAGCGTTCTATGATTCTATGATTCTATGATTGATTCTGTGATTCTATGGTACGTGTTCCCAAACAAATAAAAGAGATTAAAGTCTTGTAGAAAACACTGAAAGGCATATAAATCATACAGCCCAAAATCTGAACTGTTAAGTGGTTACATTAAACCATAATATAGTTTCTTTTTATATTTATAGGTGATGCTCAAGGCTATTCATTTTTCTAATTAATATAAAACAGATTTTTGCTGATGACAAAGTAGAAACATCCTGACTTTGGAGAGGACTTAGAGAGAAATCAATGACTGCAGGGCATGCCACACTAGTGTGCTGTAGTGACTGTGGACAATGTGCTAGAGTTAGCTATCCTTATCTACCAGTCCTAAGAGCTTGGCAGGGATAAGCAGCCCTGAACTGAGGGGAATAATACATTAGTCATAGTCCCAGGGGCTGATCAAGGCACTGCTGACTGGCCATCTTGCTTATGATTATGGTGGAAAAATCTGCAACATGCAAGTGCGTATCAGAAAAAGTATGTCATAATTAAAAAAAAATAAATAATGAGAGGTAGTGGGCTTAGGGGTAATGTGGGAACTTTTATTGAATATTTTCAAAGGTAGCAGCCTGGAAAATTACTGTAATTCCTTTTTCAGAACACTTTTCATCAGTAAGCAAAATGATTTTAGAAATGGATGGTTCAGTAATAATCTATTTAAGATCATTGCAGTTTTTCAGAGTGCTCCACTTCCAGTAGACAGGTTTTTCACTAACAGATTTAAGTAACTAATGTGGAAGAGATTCTGAGAACTATCTCATTAGTTCTACTGGGAATAATATATAGTTTTATCATTTACTCTTACTGACAGAAAACTACAAAACTTAAGGAAAACTGTCCATGGGGAAACTTCAGTTGGCTTCAACAGTAATAGCTACAAGATGAATTAATTTTCATCATTTTGGATGCTTTTCATAATTTAAAATGTAAATTAAAGTAAAATCTGTATCTGTGAGACAGTGTCCCCGACTTTAGGAATCCTTTCTGTGTCTGGAAGATTAGATGTCTGCAGCAGTATTTTATTCTCTGCATAGTAAATAAAGACAGGCTGTCATAGGGAAATTGTCTCAAACTAAGCTAGGTAGCCCTAGACAGATATATACTGCACTCCACACACTGCACAGGAACCACAAACTATGTAGTACTAGAGTAAAGTAGGACAAGGGTTAATTCCTGTCCAAGAGGCCACAAGAAACAAGCTATCATTGCTTTTGCCTATTTGCCCCTAAAGGAAATTTTCTTTATGAAAGCTATGCCATTTGACATGATGTTTGCTCGGGTAGCATTCCTTTGCCCTGATTTACCATTTTGTGTTTGCTTTTTGGACTTTATTTCTTTCTTTGTCTGATGGGTTTTTGTGTGATTTTTTCTTTTCAGCTGGGAGCATTTGAAACAATTTAGAATTTTAATGCAATTCGTTACTATGTTTGCCTTATGCCATGAGGTTCTAGAAATTAAATAATCCAAACACTTTTCCTGAATAATTTTCTGGAGAAAAATGGTTGGAGCTGTTCAAGGCAGAGCCAGTCTTGAGCTAACAGCTAAAATCAGGCATTCAGAGATTAATCTCTTTTCCTGGCCCTCTTTCATTAGGTTTACAGCTACTAGTATGCCCTCTCTTGTTACAGCTTTTTCTCTATACAAGTAAGTACACAGAAATTCAGTGTTTAAATTATCTAGGGTGGATCACACCTCTTACATTTAGGAGTGAAATACTTTGTTATTTGTCTTGTTCTTATGAAGTTTCTGCATTGGTCCCTGTTTCTAAAGATACAATTTACTGAAAAATCAAGTATTTCTGAATATAGGTTTTAAACAGAGTTGTTCTACATATTTAAATTAAGTTTTGTTGTTCTTTGTGGCAAACTGCAGAATTCAGATTAGTGGCAAAATAATCTATCAAACTGTTTTGAGAATAGAATTTGCTTAGGATAGACTATTGCATCAGTGTCAATATCCCTTAGATTGGATATTGAACTGCTATGTAATCACAAAAGAAATAATTAGAGCAGTGCACCACCACATACACATTATTTAATGAAATTGACTTGGAGCTTGTGGATCTACGCAGACACTCATCCATGTGCACGCATCAAGTTTAAATGTACATGTGCACATGAGTAGGTCTTCTGCAGGGCATTATATCAATACAAATTGCTTCACCAGTGAAGAACATCTGTGCTGCTGGAGGAGAAAAGGAAAATAAAGAAGTATGTTGTGTCTAGTATGTGTTCTTTTACTTTGAAGTTTTTAGGAATCTTATTCCCCCCCAAAAAAACCCCAGTATTCAAGAGTCCTTGAAATCTCCAGAATAGTCCAGGAGTAACTAATTCACTTACACAGCTGGTAAAAAATCTTGCATTCTGCCCTTTGTGTTTAGTAATCATGAATGATCTATTTTGTTGCTCTAACTAAGGGCTTAAAAAGTAAATTCATTTTGCTCTGTCTATGGATGCTAGAAAAAAAAGATAAATACTATGTAAAAATCTTTATAGTTCAACTTTCTTTTACATTATATGCTTTTTAAATCCTAGTGTTTTGTTTGGTGTCTCACCCTAAAGACGCACAGAATGGAATGAATATACTGTCAACTTAGAGGTCAGCATATAACTATTTAGAGAAATTTGAACTTGCCCTTCAGATATTATGTTATTTAACATATCAGCAAAATAATGCCATGGGGAAAACCCCTCTTTTCAGAGATATTTAAATGTTTGTTCATGCTTCAGTGACACAAGAAATCTATTTAAATGTAAATAACAAAATGCTAACAGGCATGGCTATTGGCATTAAACCTACAACAAATAAAGGCAATAAAATTTTGAATTCCTGTTTTCTATCTAAGATAAGACTTGATCTAAACCTCAACCTTATAAGCACATATATACATGTATTTCACATATCTCTTAGCTAGTGATGGGGGATTTTTTATGTTTTTTTCTTTCTCCCCTAAATAATTACTACTACATACTTTCCATCCAAAATTCATCAAGAATTCATTTAATTTGTGTCGACATTAAACTGCATCAAAATTAGTAAAATTTCTTTTCGCTGATTCTTATTTTTCATAGTAAAATTGAATCAGGAGATTAGAGCAGTTATGTTTCTAAATAAAGTCAAATACTTATAAGGTAAGTAACAACAAGATAGTCAGAGTTAAATCCCTAAGCACTCAGGAAGGACATTTTCTGATCTTGTCTCTCCTATAAATAAATAAATTCTCCTTTTGCCACATAATGAACTCTTACAAGCATCAGTGACTAGAGCATTAATTACATTAACTCTTTTAGGCATTCAAACTCAAAGCTTTATTCCCTCGTCTGGGACTGTCAGGAAGAATATTAGAGTCAGTTTGTTAAATGTTTCGTTTAGGCCTGTCTCTGCCATCTTCTCTCTATTCAGCTATTTCTATTCTTACTCAGTAATCTTTCTGAATTGGAGACAGGCCAGCAAAGGCATTATTCATCACCATCTTTTAATGTTATCAGTGGAACTGCAGTGCAAGGACAGATCATTATTTCATATTTCATCAGTGAAGTGACTAAGATTTATTTTTTTTTTTTCTTTATTGTCAATATGCAGTATCAAGCCTAAAAATACGGGGAATGGATTTTGAGAAAAGAATAAGTAATAGTGTCAGAGAGATGGTAGAGACAAACAGGAGGAAAGAGATGTTTAGAAGTATCTGATAAAAAGTCAGAGAAGTAAAGTTAGAAAAAGAATGTGAAAGAAAGGCTGATAGACTTGATGTACATCATGAGAAAGACAGAACTCTGATGGTAGTGATGCGAAATAGTCAAGAGGTTAAGAAAGTTTCTACAGGGAGAAAAGAATACCCTCAAAAGGAATTTAAATAAAGACTTCCTGAAGCCATAGAATTCAACTCAATAAATGTGGTCTGAAAGACTCTGCTTTTATTCCTAAATAAGTTAGCCATACACTGATTCCTCGTTTGTGACCAAGTGCCACCAACTGGCTCATATTCACACTGCTTAGGGCTAGTCCACTTCATATCAGATTTCTCCAAGACAGAGATTTTTGGATGAGTTCACAACAGGGCCACTTAAGAATCATGGGCAATTAAGCTTGCACCGTTCAGCCTCACTCTGTTATTTAACATGATAGACTTCCCTGAAAGATGTGGATGGAAAAGGAAATAAAAACAAGGGA
>NW_009725609.1:5778-43670 GCF_000703405.1 Apaloderma vittatum
ACAGTAAAATTGAATGCCAAATCAACAGCAATAAACTTCAAAGGAAACAGATGAAGACTTTCTAAAATAATTTAGAAGTATACTGAGAAGTTTCCTGTCATATGGTGAAACACGTATGTTTGTCTCTGTTCTGACATGTGAATGTAAACTGGGGAAGGATGAAGTGAACTTTCAGCTAGGTCATATTATGGTACTAGTATGTCTCTGGAGTATCTGACTATTGGTTGACACAGCTTTACCGTGTTGTCTGTCACCTCTTATCATGCAGGGAGTTGAGGGAGAAAGAGATATTTTGTTTTCTTCTTCAGATCTGGGTCCTTCTTATGCATTTTCTTCAGCAGATGCAGTTAGCTCATGTAGCTCCATTTGTATTTGTAACCAGTAGTGAATAACTGAACAGAGGAAAAGCAAAACACCTGAATATCAGCTCTTTCATGAACTAAGGCCAGTGATACCAAAAAAAAGCCATATGAAGCTGTGTGCTAGCAAGGATGAGGAATATTATCCAGAAACAAAAGAGCAAGATAAGCTGGCTTTGAACATTAAAAACCTACCATCAGAACAAAGAAACACACAAATAAAAAATCTCACACTATCTTTTTGAATTTCACTTGAACAGTTTAGAATTATAAAAAAGATCCAGTAGCAGCTTGGTTTCGTATTTACCAAACCCTCACGGCTGCCATTTATTAGACTTTCAACACCTTACTCAAGTGCTGGAACGATGTGATAAGGACATTGAACTCTATCATCGGGTAAGATTGTTGCAGAGGATTGCCCTGATTCTGAACAAATCTTCAGTTCACAAGACTGCTGAGCAAGAAGAGAACAAGAGAGTTGTATAAGAAGCAGCTACAGTCTAGATGACTGCCGTCACTATTTTAGATATACAGGCTGCTGCTTCTCCTGAAGGCAAAGCTACTGTTTCCTCTTCCTCTGCTGCTGTAGGTATATACTCAAAAGAAGCAGATGGGTCAAAATAGTTCCATCTGTTTTACTGTCATAAACTTAAAAAGATTTTCTGATTTTGATGTAAGACTCATGACATCAACTCAAGAAGTAAAGAAAAATAGGAAAAATATTTAGGTAAAAAAAGTATTTCACTTTTTCAGTTATTCTTGGCACTTTAAGTTCACTGTGTGCCTCTAAATGCATTGAGTAAGTTTTAATTTGGTAATCGAGGTTGTGAATTTACAGAACACATTATATAGTATTAATTCATACTTATTGTTACTATTTTTTTAAGATGCAGCTGTGATACCATACTCTTTGTTCCTATTCAACTCAAAAAAATATTATGGCTTAAAATTAGGCACAAATTGAAATAATGGTGCAAATACTACAAAAGGCTATAGTTAGTATAAAAGTTTAAAACTAAAAAAAGCAACGTGTAATCTCTATTTTTTTTTCTCCAGATACACCAAAAATTCCTGATAACTTCACACAGATATTAAAAACAAAGTATCATATAGTATTATGGCATTCTGTCACCTTGTACTTCTCTGTACTTTCCAGTCAACAGATTCCCATGTGCTGTATCCTTAACAAAGATTCAGACTTCAGTTAAAACATTTTTCTGTCTTATATAAAACATGACCATGAGTTAGATCTCTCACTCTCAATTGTAGAAGATGGAAATAAACAGCCAAATTAACATTTAAAAAAATAAATCTACAAAATTGTCAGGTCAAACAGGAACTATTTTCAATGAAATTATGTTTGAAGCTCCTCCTTTCTTATACATTTATGACCTGGCTTCACAGCAAGCTCTGAGAAGTCTGAATAGACTGGTCCCACAGTTTTCAAACTAGCAGTACATAGAACTGTACTCAGATTTTTCCATGTGCAAAATAAAATATTTACACCATACAAATAAAGGAGCTCAAACTGACTCCACATTTGGAAATAGAAGCAGAATGGAGCATAGCTTTAAGACAGCAAGATGACCTCTGAATGCACTGGGGGACTGAAGGCTGGAACAAAAAAGCCTGTTCAGGTCCACATTTACACCCAGCTTCCTCCTCCTCCTTTTGCATTTGCATCTGAGCCTTAGTCATATCCTTGCAAAGATCCGGGAGCCCAAAAACATTGTTTAAAGCAGTCATAATTCCCTCATCTTCCCTCACCAAATAAAACCCCAACCCAAATCTCACAGAGTAGACTTAGAAGCCAGGCTGCAGAAAATGAAAGGGAGATCCAGACATGTGCAAATCTTTGTCCTATTGGAGTCAAACAGAATTTCACGATTCATTTCAGTGAGACTAAGGTTTCATTCAAGGATCACTCACACAGGTGCATACAATGTCTCTGAACTTCCTGAGAAGATGGAGAATGAAGCTTACCTTATTTGAAGAAGCTATGCTTGCTTATAAATGCACAGTTGCGTCTATTAAGAAAACTGTGGTGCTTGTACCGCAGTTACTTGTGTGAGAAGAAAGCTGCCGAGCTGAACTAGATAACAAGAATGCTTCTTTCTTTCTTTGTAGAACATCCTGTTTACAATTTGATTTTTTTCATTGTTTTCTAATTACGAAAGCTTCTTTTGGATTAAGTGCACTTAGTTTTACTTAATTAAGGTATAGAATTTAAAAGTCCTTCCTAATTCTGATTTATTTGTTTCATTGCTCTTATGACAGCTATTTAGACCTTTGTCTTTTAAAGGTGTTTCAAGTAACATCTTAGTTAAGTTATTCCAAAATGTCATGAAACAGCTGGCAGCCTTATTTTGTAGATTGAGGAACTCCACAGCATGGGAAAATCTGTTCTCCCATAAAGAAAGCTATTGCTGTCACATCATTCAAGCTTTTATAATGCCAAAACCCAGTATATTGTTACTTTTGAACAAGCAGGATCTAATTGCTCTACCTTTTTATATTATTTTTTTTCCTGTGTTATAGCATGATGTTCTTAAAAGAAAAAACCTTTCTGGTGGATATTGTAGATTACTTTTATAAAATCACAGAAATTAAACATATACAGCTCAGTACTACCAAAATATGTTTTTAATGGATAATTGAAATAACTGCAAATTCAGAGGGGGCTACACAGTTACCCAAACTTCTTAAAAAAAATGGATGCAGACGAGTGGGCTCCGTATTTTCTGCTTTAAAAAGCCATTCGATATCACTACCACTACTTAAAACAATAGAAACATAAATGCTTTCTACATATTCATAGATTTTTCATGTGATAAAACAAGATTGCCATTTTCAGTTTGCATATAAATTTCACAGGAAATTTTTATTGGTTTAACATAATGTTTTATACATTCATACTTTGAAGGTTGACACAATATTTCAGTATTGACATCAAGTATATTTCAGATTTTCGAGTTGTCATTTTGAAGGACATTTTTCTACACTTTTTCAGACAGGTCACTCTAGCTGTATAGGGTATGACAAGAAAACTGAGATATGGCAAAGGAAAAAAAAAGGAAAAGAAGAAAATCTTTCTGTCAAGTCTTCAAAGTAAGTTTATAACTTCTTTGCAGACCAATTTGTATAAAGCTGTCTGTGCCACTTTTTATAGATTATACTGATAGCCTGTGCGGTGGTTGACCCAAACCTTGTTCCCACTCAGTTTTTCTTAAAACTAAAATCATCCATGAGACAAATTCTTTTTATAATCTTGAAAGATCTAAATCATAAGTCATGCTGCAGTCAAAAGTACAACAGTGCTATATTTTAGAGTATAAAGCTATTAAGTATAAAGCTATTAATTATAAAGCTATTCTATTGGAATAGAAAAAAAACATACAAGATTTAATGAGAAATGTTGCATTTCAGTGTGGTTTTGGCAGCTTTTTGATACCATAAAGTGTCTTAGTTTGGAAGGGACCTTAGAGATCATCTTTATGTTCTTTCCTTAAAGAATAAATATCATCATCTTGGAAAGTACTAACATGATAATACTTCAAGATTGTCTGACGCAATGAATGCTCATAACAACATCATGAAGAAAAAAAAAATGTACAAAGGTAATTCAGGCTGACAAAACGTTGAAAAAAATGACATTCCATTTGCTAAACTTCAAAGTTACAGCTGCTGTCTAGAAACCAAGCTGTAAAGACTAGATAATGGATCTAATTTTCCATATGGAATAGCTTACAAAATTCTTTTTCATCATGTTTCTAGCATTATTCTACTCTTCTGCTGTTGTGTACAATTCTGCACTGAACTGGTGATGTACAGTGACTTATAGGACTTACAAGAAAGGTAAAGCTCAGGCTACTGTAGTAGTATGATCATGAAAGGTCCTTTATGACCATCTCAACTTTATTCACACAGTGAAGTTAAAAGTGGCCTTAAGCATTTTTCCATCCATAACTCATACCCTTTATACTGTGTTTCAGGCTTTCTGTACTTCAACAACTCTGGTTCCAGACAGATCAGTTTATGACTTCAGCTCGTGTACAAAAGTAGTGCACTGGGCTTTTTCCTGCTGAATGTTCCAAAAAGAAATCAAAAAAAGAGAAAAAAAATAACAACCTATAGACTTTATACTAAAGAAATAGTAATGTATTGGATTTACGTGGCAAGGGTTTGGTAGTGGAGGGGCTGCAGGGGTGGCTTCTGTAAGAAGAAACCAGATGCTGTCGCCGTGTCTGACAGAGCCCTTTCCAGTCAGCTTCGAGATGGTCCTGCTGCTGGCCAAAGCAGAGCCCATCAGTTTATATTTAAGAAAGGGGAAAAAATACTACACAACAGCAGCTAGGAGGGAGGAATAAGAATATGTGAGAGAAACAACTGCAGATACCGAGGTCAGTGAGGAAAGAGAAGGAGGAGGTGCTCCAGGAACCAGAGCAGAGATTCCTTGGCAGCCTATGATGAACACAGGCTGTGCCCCTGCAGCACACAGAGGTCCACAGTGGAGAAGATAACTACCTGCAGCCTATGGGGGACCCCATGCCAGAGAAGATGGATGCCTGAAGGAGGTTGTGACTGTGTGGGAAATCCATGCTGGAGCAGGCTCCTGGCAGGACCTGTGACAAAATGGGGCACCCATATTGGAGTTCCTGGAGGAGTGCGCCCCATGGGAAGAACCTACATTGGATAAGAACATGAAGGACTCTTTCCTGTGGGACCCACAGTCGAGCAGGAGGAGGAAGGAGCAACAGAGACAACGTGTGATGAACCGACCACAATCCCCATTTCCTGTCCCTGTGCACCACTCAGGGGAGGGAATTAAGTAATTTAGGAATGAAGTTGAGCCCAGGAAGCAGGAGGGGTTGGGAGGAAGCTATTTTAAGATTTGTTCTTATTTCTCATTATCCTACTCTGATTTGATTGGCAGTAAATTAAACTAATTTCCCCAAGCCAAATCTGTTTTGCCCATGACAGTAATTGCTGAGTGATCTCCCTGTCCTTATCTCGACCCACAAGCCTTTCATTGTATTTTCTCCCTACCTGTCTTGCTGAGGGGTGTGAGCGACAGAGTGGCTTGGTGAGCACTTGGCAGCTGACAAAGGTCAGCCTACCATAAGCTGTGACTGAGTTTTCTCATCTGGAGCAATTCCAATTTAAATATAAAGTACATGAGTAGTAGATAAGACTGGATTTATACGTGGTCTTTGGTTCAAACTTAGTTGGCATTATCCATATGGAAACTTACTGTAGCATACAAAGCAGAGTTAAAATCATCTCACCTCCATAATATAAGCTTTTGCCTTGTTAAACAACACTGTCTTCTTTACAAACTTATGGCACTGCTGAGGAAGTTAAATAAAATACTATATGAATGAAGGGAATTTTGTTGCAAGGAAGTGACAAAAAAATACTATGTTACTAAACGGTAAATAGTGGTAAATAACATTGCCATGAAATCCCTTCATCCATGATTATCATTGCAGAACTGGATAGATATAGCTTATGAAAACCACAAAACAAATAACTCCTGTAAAAATAATAATATATTAAAAGTATTACTTAAAGAATGTCTCTGCTGATGGTTTGTCTCAGCACTGGTGAGAACGTGACTTAAAACTTTAACTCTCTGTATTCTTATTTTAGAGTTTTATTGATTGTATATGTTGTATCCAGAAAGTCCAAATACAGACTTTTTTTCAGTATATATCTTTAATCTCATCAGTAATGAGGTATCCTTGATATAAAATATGCATCTGATAACACATTTCACTCAAAACTGTGGAATATTTTTCCATTTATTTAAGATAGAGTGCTACAAGAGCTGGAATACTAGACTTGAGATTTTTTTTTATATTAACATCTTTGAAGAATAATAGAAGATCTGGATCTAGAGGTTGTTGGGTTTTGTTTGTTTGGTTTTTTCTTTTTCTTTTTTTTTTTTTTCCTGAATGCTGCTTCACATAGCAAATTGGCATTAATATTTTCTGACTTAACACTACTTCTACTTCCTGATTTTAAACATCTGATGTAAGTTTATTTTCATTTGATTTAGTAGCCCCAGGGGAAACTGAAATCTTACTGCTGCTTATGAAGAAAGAAAGAGAAGAAATCCTGTTCAACAGACTAACTCTAACATGTTATGAAATCCATAGAGACTCCTGCTCCCTGAGGAATAGGTGTGGTGTAAGTATCATGTTGCTGAAATCCTTTTTCTTGAATTAAATTGACAGATACAGTTTGAACATTACAAGACATTGGGAGTGGATAGAGGCAATATTAGGCTTACTAGCATTAAGAATGATGAAACACTGGAATATCCTTTGTCTGGGTAGATCTGAGCACTGCAGTAAAAATAAACGAATAAATGAAAAGCAGCTCCCTCAATTAAAAAATTATTTGCCTTCGGAATCTGTCTCCTACCTGCTATTCATTTTCTTAATTAAATTCTCATAAAACTCCTCTGGAAGTCTGTTTTCGCTTTTGCTGTAATCAGTACAGATTTTGTTCTCTAAGTTGTTCAAACCTCCGGTTGAGTAAAATCACCTTGAGTAAAATTGCCTTGAATAAAATCACCTTGTGACTCCACCACAGTCTTGAGAGGAAAAACCACCTCCAAGTCTTGAGTAAAACCTGACTTGTAAATTCTTCCATTCCTTTGGAATCAGTATTTCACCTAAACTTATTTTTCAGCAACTGCCATTTGATTGCTATATATATATTTTTAGGGAAAATTTAGTTACAGTGCTTAGAAACTGGAGGCTTTGGTAGTTCAACACGATGTCAGTCTTCTGCGGCTTCAGTAAAACTGCCATCATTTTCATCTCCATAGACATATATCCCTTTATACTTATTCTCACTTTCTGTTAAACCAGAGCCATGTAAAACTTGGGGTTTGACCCTTATGGGGAGAAATAAGTATCTTTTCATGCCACTAAAATTCTCACTTGACTCAGTATTTGCCTTCAGTTTCATCTAATTCATATTTATTTCATAAAAAGTTTGCAGAATCTGTATATCAATCCCAAGATATCCACTGATCAGTGCCATGTCTGTCAGACGACTATCAGTCAATGCCAGCAGCAAATAATTAATATAAAAATCAAACGTCAGCCCATTATTGTGAAGGTCATCACGCTACATAGAGTTATAACCATCCATTAGGTGTGTTCATACATCAGCCCAAGGTAAGCTTCCTTCTCATTCAGGCATTGATGTACTCATCCTTGCCAGAGGCACATTTAGAACAGAGAAGCCAGTTCTCCTTCTACACTCGACACCAGTCTGTCAACCCTCATTCAATCCTGTCAGACTAGTCTATTTGACATATGGGTCTTCTTTTCGTCTACTATTTCTGGAGGGTTAGATTCCCTTCTCATGCAAAAAGAATGCTGATCTATTTGTATGGGCCATCCACATTGCTGTGTCCCAAATGACAGAAATAATAACACCTCCCTATATAATGGACTCAGTGTGCCCTGTGGGGTTACTCAGAGGACCCTCTGCTAATCTTAGAGATATGAGGAAATTGAGTGTTTAGTTGTTTGAAGGGAGGAATGAGACAACAGGATCTCTTATTTGTAAAGTGGAGAACTGAAGGCTTTGGTGAAGACATCCTCTCTAGATTGGAAGGCTCCAATTCAAATCTTTTGTCACGTAAGTTTTGGCTTGGCCACCTTGTGATATGCACTCATTTTTAATATTCATCTTAGTACCTATCATGTAGAACCTTGGCATGGGCATAGGACATAGACACAGAATCATAGAATCCTTGGAACTGGAAAAGACCTTTAAAATCATTGAATCAAACAGTTAACCTTGGAATGTGAGATCCACGGCTAAACCATGTCACTAAGTATTACATTTACACATCTTTTAAATACCTTCAGGAATGGTGACTCCACTATTTCCCTGGGCAGCCTGTTCCAAGGTATGAAACATAGGAGGTTTGATCTGGTCTGATTTTCTTCTAACACAGTTCCCAGCACAGCTGGTCATGAAAGAATGCAGCAGCTGTGTATGGTGTAAGACACAATTATAAAAGGAACTTTGTAAACATGCAGGAAGGTTTTCCCAGAAATCCCTCCATGGATGTCAAAGGGTATATACCTATAATATTCATAGTGCTTACAACAGGCCTCCAGAAAGGACACAGGTGAGATGTCTAGTGATTCAGTGGAAAATCTTTAATTTATGAGAACAACCAAAGTCTTCTCTGAATCTATATGGAATTTAGCAACCAATCAATCCTCTGAGACATCTGACATTTCCATGGAATCACTTTACCACCATTTTAATGGTAGGCTTGCTGAGAAAAAGAGTGTTTCAACTAGCCTCTAGGTAGCAGATGTTATCTATAATTTCTGTAATAATCACAAACTTCACACAGGTCACTGTTAGAAACTGAGATTACAGCTCTAAACCCTCTCCTGAATTTGAATGAACTGTATCACTATTTTACAAATCACAAATACTTTATTTTATTTTACTAATTTTTTGGTTTAATTTTTCCCTATTTTCTTGTTGGTTTGTTTTTCCAGAAACGGTGGCCCTTTATATCTTGAACATAATGGTTGATTTTATATTGCTGGAGTTGAGATACTCATATAGAAACTGAAAGAAACAGAGGAGAGGGAACAGAATGTGGGACTCTTGCATCTAAAACAAATGGCCTATTCATCGGGCTAAAAAAATGTTTTATATGTAAATAGTTCTATAAATTAATGAATCTTCAACAATAAAAGTAGCTGAAAGACTACCGGCAGAGAATGCCTACAGTCAGGCAGGACAGGCCCATGGCTGATGAAGTACAGACTGAAGGGAAAACTGAATCTAGGTACCATGAATGGGTATCTTATTCTATAAATTCTGTGCAGCATTAGGACCATTTTAAGTGAAATTGTTTGTACCTGTTATTGTTTAGAACATAAGATGTTCCACCTCAACATGAGGAAAAATTTCTTTTTTTGTGAGGGTGACAGAGCACTGACACAGGCTGCCCAGAGAGGTTGTGGAGTCTCCTTCTCTGGAGACATTCAAAACCCTCCTGGATGCGTCCCTGTGTGACCTACTGTAGGTGATCCTGCTCTGCCAGGGAGGTTGGACTAGATGATCTTTCGAGGTCCCTTCCAACCCCTAACATTCTGTGATTTTATAATTTTAATTACTGGGTAGAAACAGCAGCTGTTTAGACCAGTGATATGTTGAATTCAATAATGTGATCCTGTGCATGCTGAGGACTGGAATCCTACAGAGTCCGTTTCTGTTTTCAGATGTGTAAATACCTGTGGGAATATAAACTTTCTGGATAGCAAAATAACATAAATGTCACTTAAACACTTTGCTACATCTCAGCATAAGCCACTGTACTGGGGATTTATTAACTGTTGCAGTAACTGGCACTGGAAGGAAAGTTAATGGTTACTGAAACCTAGTATCACTTTAATATCATACAATAATAGAATGGGTTGGGTTGGAAAAGACCTTAAAGATCGTCTAGTTTCAACCTTCCTGTCATGAGCAAGGACACCTTCCACTAGACCAGGCTGCTCAAAGCCCCATCCAGCCTGACCTTGAATACTCCCCAACATGCAATAGGAAATTTGGTATCAGATTTTTAAGTAAGGGAAAGTCCTGTAAGAAGTAAATATCATTTAAATGGCACAAGAGATTTCATTACCAAAATGAACTAAAAAATTAATTGAAATCTAAACATTTCTCGCATTTAATGATACTTTATGAACAGCTGCAGCAGACTTGGTTTTGTGGTAAGACTTGCTGTTTGGATTTTATGTTACAGAAGCTGTAATACTATTTAGGATAAACTTAACATAATGTTTCTTCCGAAAAGAGAAATAAGACTTTCGTGACCTGATCACAAATGTGTTGCATAAAGAAAATTGCTGTTACAAACTGCTTTAAATTAGTTGTGTGACCTAAGCTAAACCAGAATTTCACATTTAAATATGTATGTTTAAAAAAAAAAAAAGCTGACTTCAATATCATTACTTTTCACAGCAGTAGATCAGCATTTCCTAAATATTTTTGCTAACCCAAGTCCCTTTAAGGTTCTTCCATTTTTGACAATAAATTCTTCAGATGAAACCCTTTCCTCCTTTTCCTCTCAAAACATAGGGATACTGCTTAGATGCTACAAGAAGCTGCTCTAATTATTGACAAGTGTACCCTTAGCCTGGGAAAACCTAACTGCCTTTAATTGCTGGAAGCAGATGGGTAATTAATGCTAGCCAGATAGTATAAACACTCTGTAATTTTCTTTGAATCCTCCTGTGATCCTCTTGGGTGTCATAACTCACAGTTTGAAAAGATAGGAATGGAGTAGTTGCGAAATTTACTACTAAAAGCAGAAAATTCAATTCCTTGTTGACAGAAATTTATACATGCTTTATCATAGTCACTCCCAGTGCTTGTTATGATGATTATTTATGTAGTTGTAGTTATTGTCTATTGTGTCATGTTTGTACATTGCTAAGAAAAAGTAGTTTGTGTCCAAAAATTCTTAGAATATAGGACTTTAGTGATTAGCCCATAAATTTGTTTGCGTGTCTGCAGCAAACCTCTGTGGAGAGATCTCCAGAAGAGATATAGGCAGTTCAGGCTGCAGCAGGCAAGAGAACAGTATGAAGAAGGTGTAACAGGGAGAAGACTTGAGGAAAACATGTTATTCTTTTTTTTTATTACCCTAAATATGAAGGAAAGGAAACAAAGACAATGCAGCAACATTCATAAAGTTAGGGTTTAGTGTGTAGACTAGATTTCAGCCTATAGTCTCCTAACTTTTTCAGCTGATTCTTTCAGGGATATCTTTAGTATATAGCACAGTAACAGAGTAAAATTACTTAAGCTTTTTGTAAATAAGGCAAGATAGTTACTACTACCCAGTTACAATAGTAAGTCAGGCTGAGATAAACTGAGAAACTGCCAAAAATAGTGTGCTTCTTTCTTAAGACTAGTTCATGCAAATTTAGCTCAGTCATAGCTAAAATACTGTGTAATCTGAACTCCAGGTATAATTAGACCACATGATTATATGTGCCCATGGCCAAAACACTGAACTAGTGTAATAAAACATGGTCTTTTCCTGTATATGGCATTTGTTCCTTCAAAAACATAAGGAAATCACTGAATCTTTCATTGAACCATAGTTCAGCACTTGCTAGGTATAACAATGTACTCATATAAATGTTTGAAAACTGTTCGGTTGCTACAAGACTGTCTATATCTACTTGAATATTGATGTGCTTCATTTTGTATGTCCAACAGAAAAGAGGTACACAGAGGACAGTTGACTAGCAGGTGAAAATTAATTTAAATTATTGTTAAAATAACACTAAGCGTTTTGGGAAGTTACATATTACAATGAAAATTAAATTCATTATATTTCACTAGAAATAAATTCAAGAAACGAAACCAGCTTCCATAATAACTGATTAGATGATCAACAACTCATATACTCAGTTTCTTGTTTTTTCAGTGGGAAACTATTCAAAAAGGAAGCTCTTTATAGAATGTGAGACAGACATTTTCAGAGCCCTACAAATTTTAAAAAGTTTAGTAATTTTATAAACAAGATGTTACTGACTTTCGATTTGTTTGGCTGTGTTTTTTTTTGTTTTTTTGGTGTTTTTTTTTTAAAATAGATTCCTCTGAAATTTCAGTTAACTGCATAATAAATACTTGAGGATAAAATACCCATGAAGTTTGTCAAGCTTACTTCAATCAGTTAGCTTATTTCTAAAACCTTTGTCACTTTTTGTACAGCCTGACAGTACCACTCATTAGCTAGCCTCATTTCACTTTCTTTAACCCAGTCTGACCTGTAAATCCCGTGTTAGAATCATAGAATCATAGAATCATAGAATGGCATAGGCTGGAAGCAACCTTAGAGATCATCTAGTCCAACCTCCCTATCATGGGCAGGGACACCACCTCTTGACTAGACCAGGCAACACATGGGGACAAAAGTCTTGAGTTAAGAGTCCAAATAGATAAAATGCTGAGAGTCAACCATATAAAATACTGCATTAATTTGTCAAGAATGCTCTAACTCACAAATCATCTGCTCAGTTTGGAAGAAATAAAATACATTATAACATGTAATTTAAGTATTGAAACAAAAAGTAAAACTGAGGACAAAATAAATGTTGCCATTCTGAAATGAAAAAGCAGCTGAAGTGGCAGAAAGTGTTGAAACAATGTAACCAAAGTCTACTCAGAAAGAGACAGATATAAAGTAACTGTTTGCAAACCTCTAAATTTTACTATGTTGTATTTTTCAGCATTGTGACCAGGTAAGATTTACGAGTAATCCTAATTTCTTAGACTAATGGAAATTTTCTGTAATGATATGTCAAGTCAGCACGAATAAAGCTACTTCTCAAGTGAATTTAGCAATAAAAAAAAAGACAGCAAGCAGCTCTTAAAAATCATTGGTTAGGGAGACAGAGACTTCTGTGATGGTAAGGGCTGGAATTATGTGACTTCTGGCACTAGAAGGTGCTCCACCTGCACATTTGTATCTACAGAAAGGTTCAGCACCCTTGTGGCAGCTGGGGGAGGGGCTGGGATCTGTATATAGTAAAATATCTCAACACACTGAGTCTAATCCTTGCAGCAGCAGAATGAAGAGGATAATGTTAGCAGTGTGTGACTCCCTGTGACTGTGACCAGGGACAGATGCTTTTATCTGCCATCCTGACCTATCACCCTGCTTTCTCGGTTGGATGAACAGTGTGGTGAGGCTGCAGAAGTTTGTCTGGCCCTTGGGCTATTAATTCCTGCTACTTTTCCACATGGGCACCAAAGATACCCATGAAGAGACCTGGAGCATATTGAGAGTGACTACATGGCTCTGCAGGTGAAGAGCAAGGACATGGGCTCCTTGCCAATGATGATGGAGGGCTTTCGTGGGAGTGAATGGATCCCAAGGGTCAACAACTGGTATTTGGCTTTTGAGACCACAGGACAGACTTTGAGGACTGAGGATTGCTAGAAAGGGATAGTAACCACCTCACCAGGTGGGGCAAAAGCATTGACATGGTGACCAGAAATTTAAACTCGGAAAGATAGCTGTTGACCCATAATCAATTGAGGCACTTGATTATTTGAGGCATCTTGTAGAGTAGAGGTTACAAGCTGCAAGGATGAAAGCAACCCTGAAAATAACAGAGTAAAGCTGACAGAAGTCCATCTCAATGAATAGAAATAAGGAAGAGCATACAGGACAACATTTTGGGGAAAGTTCTAATGGCTTTTCTGGGAAATTGGTGTTGACTGGCTGTCTCTTTGAAATTACCATATATTAATACATACAGCATGGATAACAAACAGAGGAAATCAAAGTTGCCTGTGTGCAGTTGCAGGTATATATTCTCACCGGGATCACAGAGATATGGTAGGATACCTCACGTGACTGTAGTGCTGTGATGGATGGAAACAGTCTGGGAAGTCAAGAAGAGTGATTGCACTTGTGGGACAGCAGTGGAAATGCTGGAGGCAAGTGATGAGCTAGCTGAGACTTTATGGGTCCAGATTAACAGGCAGACCAATGTGGGTGATGTGACAATGGGTGCCTACTACTGATTGTTTGATCTGTAATAAGTAGAGGAAACATTTTCCAGATAACTGAGTTAATCAAGCTGATATCTGCTGGAAGATCATAAGCAATTCAAGAGGTTTCTGTAGCACATTGTTGATAACTTCCTGGCACACATGATACAAGAGTCAGCAAAGGGAGGGGCTCTGCTGGAGCTGATTATTTCTTACCTACAAGGAAGAACCGGATGGGGAGTTGAAAGTCAGGGACACAAGGAAAATAGCAGGATCCCAGGACTGGGACTTGAGGAGAAGATGTGTTCCTATTCAGAGGGACATCTACAGCTGGCAAAATGGGTCAACAAGCACTTCATGAAATATAACTAAAGCAAATGTAAAGCCCTTCACCTGGGGAGCAATAATCCCATGACTGGTGACTGACTGGAAAGCAGTTTTACAAAAAGGAATTAAGTGTGCAAATGTGAAGCAAAAAAAAGGCCAGCAGCCTCCTAGGCTGTATTAAGAAGGACATTGCCAGATGGTCAAGGTTGCTAAGCCTTCTCTACTCAGCACTGGTGTGACACATTCAGTTCTGGAGTCCCTAGTGCAAGGCAGATATGGAGATACTGGAGCAAGTCCAGAAAAAAGCAATGGAGTATCTTTCATATGAGCTGAGGTTCAGAGAGCTGGGACTATTAAGGCTGGAGAAGAAAAGTTTCAAGGTGGCTCTCATCAATGTGCATACATAGCTGACAGATAGAATCAAGATGATGAAAAAACTCTTCATAGTAGTATCCAGTGATAGGAGACGCAATGGGCAGAATTATAAAGAAAGGAAATTCAATCTAAACATAAGAAAAACATTCTTTACTGTGAGAGTGATTGAAAACTGGAATAGGTTGCACAGAGAGGTTATGGAGTTTCCATTCTTAGAAATATTCAAAGCCCAACTGGACATGGCCTGGAGAAATCCACTCTAGGTCACCTTGCTTTGAGCAAGAGGACTGGACTAGATGACCTCCAGACGTCCCTTTGTACCTCAACTGTTCTGTAATTGAAAATAATACACTCTTTTAGCAGAAATCAAATACGCAGTTTGCTAAACCTCATGTTGAGTTTGAATTGTCCTTTAGGAAGGACAAACATATTTAACTGCTATGAGTCACAGAATGTTACCTAAGTTACCACTTACAGTTGCTTTACATTTTGGCTTTGGGTTTTGTAGCTTCCTTTTTTGGTTGTTTGATTTCATTTAGTTCCAATATATAACGCCAGACTACCCAAAAAAATGCGATGTTGGTTAAGTATAGCTACTTAAACACTAATACAAATGCTCCTCTTCTGAAACACAAAAGTTTTATAAAAGGAATAAAGGGGAAAGAAAAAAATTCCATTATATAAAAAATATTAAAGAACTTGTCTAGTCTTAATATGAGTACATATTTACTTATGGAATCAATTATTCAATATGAAGACTGAGAAATTATTAAAACTCCCTAGACTGTGCTTGTTTCTGTGTTGGAAACCAAACATGCAAATTTGAAAGAGCATCTGAGTATACAGTGAATAACTCTATTGCCTTATGATATACTTAGTTCATGACCTTTTATATGTAGTAGAAAGGACTACAGAATTAGAGATTTAAAACAGATGGCCTCATATACTCTTACTACCACATTTGCCATTCAATTTAAAAATTGTTTGGAAAATATATGTCCTTACTTTTTCTTTCAATCTGCCTAATTTTGAAGTCGTCCATGTCATAGTCCATCCAAAAATCAGTATCTCAGTCACGAGCAAATAGCAATTCCCTCCTGTATCCAATTAATCGCTGTCATTGTCCTTTGAGTCAAACAAATGCTAGCAGAATGCTAATCTATATTTAGTAGCACAAGCCTTGTAGGGGTATCTCAACCTAGATTACTAATTTTATACTTAGACAACTGACCAGTGCTCCATTTAAAAAGTTGAATCCCAGACAGAGCTTTGTGATTTTTGTTACAGAGTTGATCTTAAAGATGAAAGAATTATGTATTGAATCCCCATTAATTCATAGGAAATGAGGTAAAAAGAATCTTAGTTGTGCTTATTTTAGATGTTTTTATCGATTCCAGATGTATTTTTGCATGCTTTGCTTTCATTTCCTTCACCTACTGTCACTTCCTCTGGTGACTTAATTTGATTCATAATGCCAAACAGCACTTGATTTCACTTCCAAAACAATACAATTTATTTTACAAAATTGGCTTCTTTCTTGTTCTGATTAATAGAAGGGAATAAAAAAATTTCTTTGTGTCAATTCTCTGATTACATGTAGTTTACAATCAAAAAATCAAGCTTAAGACAATAATACCAATGCATTTTTGAACCTGTATATTCTTTCCAACCTGAATCACAAATAGAAAGTGGTGAAAGACAGGTCAATGTGTTTTGGGGCCTGAGAGCACTTAGATCCTCATATTTTAACTTAACATTGAACTACCAGCTCAGAGAACTCATGCTTGAGAGGGCTACTTTCCACTGGTCCTGGTAAAGTTTTGATAATTCATGGAAGAATTCAAGATTTAGAAAAGCAGATGGCAAGCTCACCCTCACATCCTAGTGACTAAGACCTGAGAAAAAGGGCTCCTGTGTTCTTAAGTCTGTCCCCACTAGGCTTTCTGCATTTACTGTGTACACATTCAGTTTATATTGGTTCATATTTGCTCTTTTAATCTTGGGAAACAGTCAGCAGGAGACATGCAAGGAGAGCTTCCCATTCAGAACTGAACATGTAATAGGTAAGTATTTAAGCCTTTTAGCAAGGTTTGTTACTTTGGGCATTTTGCTATTCTGTGTAATTCTTTTGGGACTTGGAGTCATCGTGTTACTGTTGCCCATACTGGACTGTGAGTTTCCGTGTAACTCCTCATTGTACCAATTTGTTCAAGAACTGTGAGGACCTCAGGATCAACTCTGAGCTCTGGAGTACTCAGCTCTGACGAGTAAAGCATTGCACTGCACTACTCTTGACACACTTAAAGATGAACAAATTAACATACCATTTCTCTTCTGCTTTTGGACAGGTTGTTTTTCTGTTCTTTTTCATTCCTCCCATCTGATTTTTTTTTTTTTAAACTAAGTATAAAGGTACGAAGTACTTACAATCTTCAGCACTCATGGTTTATTCAGACCTTGATCATATTTCTCATCATCTTGTTCCTGGCACTTGTCTCCCAGTTCCATACAGTACAGCACAAGTACTGTGCTGTCAATCCTGTTGTTTCCTCCAATAGCATTCAGTGGTGTCTTGTTTACATGGCTTCATCTCTAAGTATATATACTGCCATGTCTAGCTAGCCAGTGAAATTTACTTTCCTTTACTGTTTCACTTGGTCCACTGAACGCTAACCGTCTTTGTCACTGGTAAATTATTTTATTAGAATGTTCACTTTTTCTGCCGCAAGCAAAGTTTTACTGCCACAGAAATATCCCCACACATTAATCTTTAGTATAGATTTGAACACCTTCAGGAACAAAGGAAGAATAAAAGTCAACTGATTTTTTTTTTCTATTTCTTCTCCAAGATTACACTGTAAAGGCAAAGAGGCATAATCACTGTGCACAAAGTATTTATTTAGGGTTGATCATGGTTTACCATAAACAAAGCTCCGTAGGAAAATATTGAAGAATGTAGTTATGTGCAGAAAAATGCAAACTTATTTCACCTCTGTTGCAAGCTGACTAGAAGCCAAATAACTACATTAACACATGGCTGGACTTAATCTAATATATCTGACGTCTTGTTAAAATATAAAAAAAGCAGTACTATGTTTGTGCTAACTAGTTGTGTGGCTTATGTCCATCTAGCCTAGAGTAGGCAAAGCAAACTCACACCTGTCTTCAAAATCACCATAGATATAACTGATTTTTTCAAATTGTTATTTTGTTTCCTTTTCTCCTAACTATTGTAATTGTGCACCAAAAATATAATCTGATTGAACAGGCAGAAAATAGAAACCATGGAGACTTGATTCTTTCACCTTTGTCCTCCTATGCCCACCGACATATGGATGTGCGTGTCTTTGAGTACAATGCATTCTTTCACAGGAGAGAAAAGTTAGGAGGAGACATTAAAAAAATTAATTTCTGTATGGAAGAGTGATTCTTATTACTTTGCAAAGAGGTCATACTAAAGGAATATAGTAATAAGTTCCTTTTTTCCTTTTTTTTTTTTTTTATTAAGGCTTCAGGTGGCAGGAGCCGATTGTGTAAGTTAGACTAAGGACACAGTAAGGTCTCAATTTTACATAGTGAAACTATTATTTTATAAAGCAAAGTGACTTTTGTTCACTCTTGATTTCCCTCATCTTTCAGAGACAACAAAAGAAGCAAAGACAAAAGATCTATCAAGTGCATTTGCCTAATAGCCCGACCAAAACAAGTTAAAGAAGGAAACTGTTTTAAGAAGCCAAATTTCAAGATCTAATGAAAAGACAGCATTTATAAGAGAAAATGTGAGCTAATAGTGGTGGACACTTGCTGATAGTCACGCACTGTGGATAGTACAATATTGCCCTTCACTTCCCCCTCCATCTTTTCTCTCCTGTAGAGTTGAGTATTTGGTTTGGAAGATGTTTGTTCCAGTGGTACCCAGGTAACCCTAATAATATTATTTTCCCTTCCATTGTTTCTACAGAAATTTTCCAGCAATATAATGTTTAATGGAATTCTGAATGAAGAAGTTGTTCATGGTTGTTTTAACCACTACAAAAAAGATACAAAATGTTAACTTCTTTTATTTCTCATTTTTAGGGGGTCTTCATGAAATAAATTAAAAGGTTATGGGGTCACCATCCCTAGACGTGTTTAAAAAGTGATTGGATGTGGCACTTCAGGAGATGGTTTAGTGTGAGGGTGGTGTAGGGCTGTAGGTTGAACTTGATGATCTTAAAGGTCCTTTCCAATCTTTATGATTCTATGATTTTGTGATTTTGTGATTCTAAAATGAAAAAAATCTCTCCAAAATCAGTAGCATTCCTAAAAGAGGGAGCTTTCTAAACTGTAACATAACATTCCTATTAAAACAACATTTTCTTTCTGGGGAGAAAACAAACAAATAAACCAAACAAACAACAGATGCAAAGAAGATGTATCTCTTGTTTCTATTGCTTGATTCATGACTTATTTTGGAGATTCTACATTTAAAAATATATTGATGATCTCAATCTTTCCTGAAAAAGCACTACATGCCATGTTTTTGTTAGCATCTGCTAATTAAAAAAAAATTCATTTGATATTAGACATCTGTATGCTTTTTATAGCCTATCAGATCATCTGTTATATAGAATTAAGGCAGATCAATAGTTTGAATATGTCCTGAAGAACTGAATTTTTATGAATTTGTGAATTATTATTTAAGCCATCAGTGCAGAAGCATTATAACACAGCTAAGAAAAATGTGAACCATGACAAATCTGATATGTCTGTTTAGGCCATTAAATTGCAGCAACAGTCCTGTTAGGCTGACAGCTTCTGTGATTTTCTATTTAATCCTCTCATCATTCACGATAACTATGCTTTTACATAAATTGTGAATATAAAGTGACAAAAAAATACAGCCAATTCAGTTTCCGCACCTCGTTTTATAGCAACAGATGTGGTGAACTGAGGACAGTAAAACAAATCTCCAAAACTAGCACGGTGAAAAAGTCAAGAAAACTGCAAGGATGTTTGAGCTAGAGCTCCACCTAGTGAAACTTCCACGATGAAATAATTGAAACACATGCGTGTTCCCCTGCTTAAATTGCAGTCTTTAAAAGTCAAGCTTTATGGGGTTGCTGTCAGCCATAGGTAATTGCACCTAGGAGCTCAAGCTGCTATAAACTGACAGTCTATTTGCATTTCAGAATTAATTTCTTTTAATAAATTCAGCATAGAACATTTATTCATTTCTTTCCACCACTGATTTAGGAAGGTGAATAGCCACGTTTAGACTGTTAAAATATGTTAATGATATTTTTAAAAAGTCTTGGATTCCTGAAAAAATCACTATCTTTACTTCTTTATCCTATCCTCATCTTTAACACTATTCAGGAATATTTTAGATAGATTTCAACCATGTAGAAGGCTCTTCTCAAATCAATATTAGATACCAGTCTGAATCACAATGTCATGTTTACTGGGTTCTAAGGATAAGACATGAATTTAGAGCTGAGCCCATATTTAATTAGTGATATTATGATGGTGATTATATCATAAGTTGTTGTGTAACAGTATAGATATGATGAAAAATGACAAGAAGATGAGTAAAAGAAAAAAGAAAATGCTTTCTATATTTTGCACCTCTAACTTTATCAGTTCTGTATGGAAAAGGAAGGGCAAATACTTCACAGCACCATGATGCTTGCCATCCTGTGGAAGGCAATATTCTGTAACAGTGGAAGAAAGTACTTTTTGTTAATTTGTGAAAAAAAAAATTACTGAGACTGCATACTAGGTTAAATAATACATACTGAGAGAATACTGGCATCAGGATAAAGTCACATAATTTTAACAGCATTTCACCATTTACAGATTAATCTTTTTTTTAATGGGCAGCAGAATGTATATTAAAGAAACAAGTTACAATATAATTGTGCTCATTATTAGATCTTCTTTTTCCAAATCCAGAGGTCATATACACATAAACAAAGTACTTAAACTCTAAAATAAGTTTCTAGAATGTAGAGATATAGCAGACTTCTGGTTGTCTGAACACTGAATGGCAGAATATCCTTTTGAGAGGGTAGGTTGGTGAGAATAATTTGTAAATAAATGATTAAGAACTTTAGCAATGCATCTGTACACATTTTAAAAGTGCTAAAATCTCTGAAGCCAACACAAATCTGATTTGCTAGCTTTTAAGGATTTTGCAGCTCTGCGTATGCAACTGTTTTTATTCTGTGAATATTTTCCTATATTTTTGTGTCTTTGCTGTGTTTTCTTTAAAATAAAACCTCTAGCAATGTGTCTACGTTTCAGTAGTCCCATTTTATGGTTCATTATATGTGCAACAGAGAGTAGCACAGCTCAAGAGAAACTAGAAGCTGAAGAAGTTTCCTCTTGAGCCACAGTTTGAGGACTCAGGGCACTGAGTGCTGAAAAATGGGCTGGGCTCTTACTAAGAATTCCCAAGTGTTGATAAGTGTTGTTCCCAAGTTGATAATGCTTTGTTTTGTTTCTCCATATCTTTCTTATTGAGTAAAAGATTTATCTGTGTGGCTACATGTGTTTGGATTATTTATTAAGAATGTGACTACAGCTAAAGGGCTTTCTGAAACTGAGTAGACTGAGCAGAACAGACAAGCATCTCAGTAGATTGTCCATATACTTTTCACCCAGTACTGTGAGCCATGGAATTTGTTTTCCAGGTTCTGTATTTGCAAAGAATACATTTTAAGGGTGGCAGAAGGGAAGGAAATAAGCTGTAAAACAGGTAAAGTCAGTGAATGAACAGGGCATTGCTGACCAGGGTTTATGGAGGGAATTATTATTCATATTTACACATTTTAGTCCTTGTGCCTTGCTAAAGCTATCAATCATAGTTATCATCAAAAAGTCACTATAATATCTAGTAGAAATTAAGGTGCATTTTTTTAGGAAAGAAGTACATTTAGTAAAAAGGGAAATTCACCAATTCTACAAAAAAAATAAATAAAAATCAATTCCTTCAAACTATAGCCTCAGATGCCTGACATGCCCTGGCACTTGCAGCCAAGTTTTCATGCTTTTGAATAGTTTGCAGCTGAGAAGGTTTTCCTGAACTAGTAGCTTGGTGAATGTGATGATATTGCACGTGCTGCAGTTGACCAATTTTGTGCTGTGGGAGTCTGATATATTTAAATAGTGTGTCCTGGGGAAAGACAATCTGTTTCCTGGGGGGAAAGTGAAGTGAGGAAAAGAAATAAATAATGGAAAATAGATTTGGAAATTATGTGAGACATCATCTAGTTAATCAAGTAGTTTCTCACAGCAAAGTGATAAGTATATTACTCCTAGTTCTCATGTGAGAAAGTTCTGGTGTTACCAATGTACAGGAATAATAATCTTGCACGCTGTCCCTAACCATTCTCTGAAACAGGGATTTTCACTATCAAGGCACAGGTTGTTTCCTGTAGTGAAGTAACACACTGACATTATGCTGAAGCTTCTGAAGTTACAGTTTCTGCAAAGAGAGTACTAAGCCTACTGTCCAAAAGATCTGGGGGAAGGGTCAAAGAGGAAGGGAACAGAGGTGTTGAGATGATGTGAAATGGGCTAGGCTAGTCAAGAGCAATGAAAAATCCTGTGTAGAAGGAGCTATGGAACTGACTTTTCAGTTGAAATCACAAGGAATTCTACTATCCTTTTTTCCTCTCTCCACTCTAGTTCTGCTTCAGTCTTTACAGGGTTCCAGGAGATTGTGGTGAACTCATGGTTAACTTTAGCTTTGCTTTCTGAAAGTGGGATGTGCATTTGGTGCTGCCACGAACTATTCTGAACATAACTGAAAAGGAATGAAAGAGGTGATAATTTCTAGATATTATTGGTAGTACTAAAGCCTTAGTGCTTTATGATTGAAGGAGCATTTTGTTGTAAGAACCTCATTTTGTTAGCATGGATATGATTGCTTTTCATCATCTCTTTACTGAAACAATATGTAGGCAGGGACTCTGCAATTACTTAGAAGACAACAGAGGAACAGAGAGGACACAGGGGAACTTAGGAGATGCACAGCAGGAGATGCTGTGTGAATGTTCCTCCACTATGATCTAAGTTAATAGAGCTTCTGTTGGACTTGTCATAAATCATACTTGTGTTAATACACACTTGATGTCTTCAGATACTCCAACACTTGTTTACACACTGGGTACATTCCCTATTGTCTGGATCCTGAAATCAGCAGTGCTTTGACTACTCCATTGTTGTACATGAAAAGTTGCATCATGTCTGTGTTTTGGATTCAGAAAACATCTGAAAATTTTAACCTTTCTATAGGTAGTGAATAAATACAAATATTTATATATGGGTCTCCCTCTTTTGAAAGTTTAAAAGTAGCTCAGATAACTAGTCTGAAAAAACTGTGTGTATTCATGAGACGTAATTTCTAATTTCTAAGTTCTAATGATCAAGATACCCTACTATTGCCATTCTATGTTTACAATTTACTTCCTTAGATCTGCATATCCTAACAACTCTTATGAATGCAGTGAGTAGAAAGCATTCATATAGAATAAAACTACCCTTGGAAAATAACATGAAACATTTCTGATTCAAGAATCACTATTTTAACTGGAAAGAATTAGTCTATCATAAAGTTAGACGTGCAACAACAAAAAAAAACCGCAACACGACTGAAATCATGACTTTCATGTGAATATTGGTTTTAAGGTCCTCTAGTGCCTGAGATAAGCTACATTCTTTGGATTTTTTCTTGAACTCTGGCAAGGCAACAAATATGAAGTTCTGTACTTCTAGGAAGTGGGTGACCTTCTACACATGATTAAACATTTGAAATAAAGGATCACAAAGTTTTGTGGTAACGTTCTGAAAGCCCCACAGGGAGGCTATAAAGACTTTAAATTGTTTCTGGAGACTAGAGCACACGAGGCTGAAAAAGTCACCTTCATCCAGAGAGGTTGTCTATTCTGAGAAAGCTTCTTCATTCGTGTAGATTATTATTACATGTAATACATATTTTTTCGAGGTAAGATAGACCTCCTTTCTTTGAAATCTCCTGTGTTCATATATCAGCAGTAGAATAAAATGTAAGGATTAAATTATCAGTATTTTCTCTAATAATGATTCATCCAATAGTAAAGATATTATGAGAGAAGAAAAAAAAAGAGACCTGATAAATGTTTATGCTTTTAAAAGACTTCTGCAAAGACAAAAATGAACAATTGAGATACTATTTTCTGCCTCGAAAAGCTAACCAAGAAGTGATATATTTAATTTCCAGTAAGCAAAATCTTTTCTGAGATGTCAATAATATGTTTAAATGTAGTGAAATGTGAGATTTTTGAGAAAATGTTGGACAAGAAACACAGGAAAGTTGTTCAGCTACACTACTACCAGTACCTTCTTTAATATTAACTCATATGAATGTACATATATATAGGTGTGGGGAAGGGGCAGTTTAATGAGAAATACCATGTATCTCAGGAAAGATTTCAGAAGGCATTATTTAAGATAT
The DNA here is from genome assembly GCF_000703405.1 of Apaloderma vittatum. Lineage (NCBI taxonomy): Eukaryota > Metazoa > Chordata > Aves > Trogoniformes > Trogonidae > Apaloderma > Apaloderma vittatum. The sequence goes on from NW_009725609.1 coordinate 29,890, forward strand.
TCTTGTCCTTATCTTGAAAGATCAATATGACTCTAAGTCATGGATTCCTATGGATAGTTTTCCAAACTGTCAAACTATACTTTTTTTCCCAGTAATAAACTTCTACTACATTGTTAAAGATTAGTTCATCTGGTTGTGGTAGGTCTCTGTGAGGTCATCCAGACTGCTACCATAAGACATAGTAAAGTGCATATTTCCATATTACTCCTGAGTAGTAAAAGCTAACTTGGAACATATTTTGTGTTGAAAGGGAAAAACCTGAATTCATTTTCTACTTTGTGTTTAAATGACATCTAGAATATAATGAAATAATTGTTTATAATCTATGATATGGCATAATGTTTCTTTTTCATGCTTTTTTTTACTCCTTCTAACACTTAAATATAAATGTATAGGTACTGAAATGTAAACCACCAGAATATTTTAACTACAATTGTTCTAAGACTTTTGCTAACGTAAAATACCTAAATTGTTTTAATTTTATTTTAATTTTATTTTAATTTTTAATTTAATTTTAATTTAATTTAATGATTATTTGGGGAAAAAAAGGAAGCTTAAGAGATCCAAAAGACTAGTACTTCCCATAGTGAGATGTCTAAAGCAATAATGATCAAGCTTTCATACAGATTTTGAAAAAGAAGTATATTCATGCAATTATGAGACACTACACTTAAGAAATGCAGAAAAGAAGATGACAGGCAAGATGGAAAGAACAGTAGTTAATTCCAGAAATGCGCTTTTTTTGTAGCTATGAATAAATGCTTGTCATATTTTGAGATTTTTTTTGGTATTTTCACTAATGTAAATATTGTCTCAATCCACTGAAGAAAACAGTGGAGCTGCTGAAGAGTTAAGAAAAAAATTAACCATGTTACAGTGGATTATGTCGGGATTGTCCTGTTAGCAGATTGGGAGAAACCTAAAACATTTAGTTTCCTTCTCAGAAGAAATATATTGCCGTAAGCAGTACATGTAGACATGATCCCTCTTCACCCTCATGTACAAGTACATTTCATACTCATAAGTACTAATGATGGAATTAAAGTAACTTGTCTGCTTTAGTAAACACTGGGCAGCAAACTGATCTCAAGGTGACAAAAATTCGCTTGCAAACAAATGAAATGTTTGTATTTATTTTCTTTTTTAACTACAGTTTTTGTAACTTTTCAGTCACAGATGGAATGTTAAAAAAACTCCACAAAAAATAACATAATTCCAACTCTGAGCTGCCAAAAACAGTAAAAACGTATATTTTTAAAAAACCCTACAAAAGTGTATATTTTGTCTGCTGAGATGACACAGCAGCTTTCAGATGTTGCTGTTTTCCAGAAGGATCTAGAAGTACAAAGAAATCACCTCTGCAGAAACCATCTCAGAGGGAAGTGATCGATATTCGCTGTAAGTCTGCAGTATACAGCCTCTCAGAGACAGAAAGGGCCAAGAGGGAGTTCACTTACTAACACAAGATAGTAAGTGAAAAGTACAGAAATGTGAATTTCAAAATAACCGTAAGTCCCATTCCTCATTACAAGTACTTCTCATCATCTAGATAATAAAAAAGCTTTTAAATTAAATACAAGCAATTGCTTGTATTGCCACGTAACACCAGAGCTCAGCAAGAAAGTAAGTGAAAAGAATATAGAATATTTGTACTTCTTATAACCAATATGTCTCACCTTTTCCTGATCCTCTGGACCTTGAGGCTAGTGGTTTTATTCTCATGTATATGGGGAGGGAGAAGAGAGGCTAACTGAGCGTCTGAGCCCTTCAGCCCAGGAAATACACTGGACATGATGATTCCTTCTTTCTTAATCTGTGATTCACTTGGGGTAATTTTTTTGTTCTTTACTATCCTTCTGCACCTTTGTTTTCACTCATTGGTCTGCAACTCCTTGTTAACACAAATTAACCATTTACATGTGTCAGATACTATGCCTTTGTTCGCTCTTCTACTCCTGAAACCAATTTTGACCAGCTCCAGGTCTTCATCTCTTTAATAGGCCACTGGTGAATTATTTATGGCTGTGATTTCTCCAGTGCCAAGCCTGTGCCCCATCTCTTATCACCAGCCTATGCCTGTGCTTCTCTGCACCATATCCTGACAAACATCTCTGATGAACTTATGGTTTAAATCCATGCCTGAGTACCTGTTACACGTTCAATGCTCCTTAAGATCTGAAGTAAAATTATGTCTCAAAAAATCAACTTAGCCTCATGAGCATGACTTTTTCATTAACCAGAAAGCAGGCTTTAAAAATGCATGACTTAAACACTTATAATTAGTTTCAGCTGACTGTCTACAATTATCACAGTAAAATAAGCATTTCTTCATTTGTTGAAGAGAATCAAGATTTTAAAATTTTCAGAAGGTAAACTAATGACAGTAAAGCACATTTCTGTTTTTAAACAATTTACACTAATAGCAAATTTCAACCCTCTTCTTAAAACCCCTTAAATCTTAGCTTACAATAAATATGGCAATGTGCATTAATATTCATTTTTAGTGGCTTTTGGAAGTAACTGTGTACCTTTTGCAGGAAGAACTTCTAAGTAGGACCCTATAAAGATTTTATTTTAATTATTTGACCTGCAGACTGTAAAAGTCAATAAAAGGTTTCTTGGGTTCTACCTCATTTGGTGTTCACTTATTTATAAGGTAAGCTCATGTGTTGAAATGTTTGATATATATATCAAAGGACTTAAAACATGTAAACAGGACCTTATGCTGATAACACGTTTTTCTTCAGAAAAATTATAGTGTTGAAATTCTAGCATAAAGTCTCTTACTATTACTGCAGAGTAGGACATATGAATATTAGTTATATATTATTTATTATAACTTACTTATTCTGTGCCTTTCTACTGACAAGCTTGTCATAAAGAAATGACATTTCTATTTTTAACTACCTTGAATAATATTTCCCAGACTTTGTATTTTTCAGTAGCTTTGTGGACTTCTTCCTTCCATTTCAAAAAGATTCAGTCCCTGCATTATCCCTTTTGTTTCTAGTCTCCTTTTCAGCATGACGGGTTTTTTTGTTTGTTTTCTGTCAGCATCTTAATTTCTTGTGTTTGTACTCAATTAACTTTGACGTGTTTTTCAACTGCAGCATTTTCAAAACTTCATGCATATATTATTTATGCTATTGCACCAATGCTTTTGAGATGTCTTTCTATTTTTTAAGAGTAAACAATAGCTAATGTAAGTTAAATTGGGTTGGAAGTATCAGTTAGAAGATGGAACTGAAAAAACTGCTCTCATCTGGTTCAGAAAAAACAAGCAACTACAAGAGAAACAGATGCAGATTTTTAGGCCAGTATAGAACTGATAGCACCACTTTAAACAATATTTGGTCAGAAGATTTTTGAAAGATTTTTGGATACCAGTAGCCATCTGGTAGGTTGAGACAATTTTAACTAGTTTTGTTGAGATCGATACGTTCTGTAAAGCATGGTCTTTGTGCTCAGTGACACCTTCTGAATAGGAGGTACAAGACACTTGAAATGCACAGATTCACTGCTTATGTCCCAATATTTTGTCTGGAGAAGGTCTAATGTATCCTTCAAATATCAGCTACACTGGTTATGTCTACATTGCTATACCAAAGAGGATCAGCTAGCATTCCCTTGCCCAAGGGTCAACAGGCACCACTGTGGGTTTAATTTTATTTTTTTCCTCTTTTTTTAAGTGAGGCTTCTTTTATAACAGACTTGTTTTGGACAGAGCTAATGGGACTAATTAAAAAATGAGTGGCAGAGTTAATTTAAAATTAAATTATGTAGATCATCAGGGAACAGTGTTTGAGCTCATTCTCTCACACATGTCATGTATTCTACATGAACACAGGCACCTATATTTGTGTAACTGAGACTGTCTAGTTATAGAAATATGAAAGTCTTCTGTTGTGAATGCATGTTATATTGTTCAATATGACTGCAGATATTTGATTTTAGAGATTCGTTCTCCATCTTCTTCAGCCTGAGTCTTCATCCATCTCTGGTATTGCATTAACCTTGAAATATTCACATAACATGGTTAGTAACTAATCAGCCAGAGGAACATGAAAAAAGCTTTTCTTTAAGTACTACAAGATTGTACTTTTGATCTCAGAAATTTGATTGTGACTAGTAATTTGTAATGGAGAGTATCTTAAAAAATAATTTTAATGGAGATTTTGATACATTTAGTTTTGAAATGTGTGGGGCAAAATTTCCTTAATGGGATTAGTGTTACATATATACTTCTTTATTCTTCTGCATTGTATGAATGAAGCATTAAATTTATTTTACTTCTGCTTCTGGTGCAAATATAGAGACTTATATTGATGATCTGGGTTCAGTCTTTCATATTGAATCTGAGTGAAAGCAGAGATTTATAAAACGTATACATCGATTCCTTTGAATGACTTAGAAACCCAAAGCGGATCAAGTTTTGCAAGCAGGTAAAGATATTACATATTATCTCTACTCAGACTATGTTATCTTTTCAATATTCTTCTGTATAGAATTTGAAGAATCCTCTCTTTGAGGAAAAAAAAGAAAAAAGCAGAAATTCGATCTTCCTTGTATGCTTAAATCAGAGTTTATTTGTCATTTTCCCATGATTACAAAGTCTAGTTGTGCATAGATGTGTCTAGATGGCAAAAGTGCAAGGGACCTTAAAACTAAAATTATATCCATTTGGATGGTGTGTGATAGGATGTGATTAAACATTTCCTGTTGCTCCCTTTGCACTTTGTGTACTTCCTGTTGCACTTTGCTTTTGGGTTCAACAGTATACACTGATCTTTTAAAGCTTCTGGCATGAGAACAATTGACTAAGAGTATAGATCTCTTTCTAGTATTATGTGTCGTCTTCTGAAGGATGTGAGAGCAGGAATCTCATCCTTAGTCTTCCAAAAAAGTTTCAGTGCATATGTAAACTTACTGCTTCGTGGCATTTCAGGAGGCATATCGCAAAGTCATATATGCTTATACAGTTACAAAAAGGCTTTTGACCATCTGAATACATCATTACTTTAAAAAGTGTTAAAAAAGCACTAGGAAAAAAAAACCTAAACAAAAGAAACCCTCGATCCCAGTCACCCAAACTATCTCAAAACACTACCATTTACTCTGTTTGTATAGTCCCTTGAAAATTCTTGGGAGGCCATTTGTTCATATTTCCCCTCACTGCACTAGAGGCCATGCTACACACTCTCAGTTGCATGCTATTAATGTACTTCTCTGATAGACTGAAACACTGACTTCCACTATTATGGATATTTTGAATGGGAGGAACCTAAAATACTGCACGTTGGTGCCAGAAGGGCACTATGTGGACTTTAGAAGAAAAGAAAGGACAAATACCAGGTAGGATTGACTTGACTAACCTGCTGCAGGGGAAACTATCACTAATGAATATATAAACTAACCCACAAAACTTTGCTTCAAGTTTATGGATGAATCTCTAATTCTATTTTCTCTGTGTATCTACAATTTCCATTAGTTATGCATAGCTGGTGATTCTGTGACTATTGTGCAGCAGCCCAACCTTGACTGTCTCCAGAGACATCTCATCTCTTCTGTAAGGAGTAATCATATTATTTAAGATCCTGCAATTTTGTAGAGAGGGAGAATAGCCTCACCCAACCTTGCTAGTAATGATTCTTTAGATGCAGCCCAGGATGCAATTTCCTGCAATATTGGTCTTGCATCCACCTTATGTAAGAATTTTCGCTTCAGATGGCAGAGAAAAAAGCAGAAATAACTCAAAACAGTGTTTAGAACTCTGACCCAAACACGTCCACTTCATGAGAAGAAAATGATCCAGAATGTGAAGGAGTTGTCCCAATTGATCTTGGAGATTTGCATCTCAGAGTACAGAATTTTGGTTTTAGAAGGATTTAAATAGTACTTAGACTATGTAATGGTCTCTACATATTAGTTAGGCATCTAATGTAACTGTTCGCAGTTGTGTTTGGGTTGGAAGGGACCTTAAAGATAATCTAGTTCCAAGCCTCCTGCCATGGGCAGGGACACCTCCCACTAGACCAGGCTGCTCACAGCCCCATCCAGCCTGGCCTTGAACATTTCCAGGAAGGAGGTTTCCATAGCTTCTCTGAGCAACCCATTCCAGTGCCTCACCACCCTCACAAGAAAGAATTTCTTTCTACCGCTAATGTAAGTCTGCCCTCTCTGTTGGAAACTGTTACTTCCTGTCCTATCACTACATGCTCTTGTAAAACATCTCTCACCAGCTTTCTTGTAGGCCCCCTTTAGGTAATAAAAGGCCACTAGAAAGTCTCCCTGGAGCCTTCTCTTCTACAGGCTGAACAGTCCCAACTCTCATTTTGTTCTCATGGGGTAAGTGCTCCAGCTGCCTGATCATCTTTGTGGCCCTCCACTGGACTCACTTCAACAGGTCCATGTCCTTATTATGTTGGGGGCCCAGAGCTGAAAACAGTACTGCAGGTGAGGTCTCACAGGAATGAAGTAGAGAGGGAGAATAGCCTCACCCAACCTTGCTAGTAATGATTCTTTAGATGCAGCCCAGGATGCAATTAGCTCTCTGGACTGCAAATTGTCAGATTGTGTTGAGTCCTTCTCTACAGAGCTGCTCTCAGTCCAGTTGTCACCTAACCTATATTTTGCCCCTACCCACCTTCAGGACCTTGTGCTTGACCTTGTTGAACTTCATGAGGTTTGCACAGGCCCACCCCTCAAGCCTGTCAGGGTCACTCTGGATGGCACCTATTTCCTCCAGCATGTTGACCTCACCACACAGCATGGTGTCACAAGCAAACTTGCTGAAGGTGTACTCACTCTCACTGTCCATGTCACCAACAAAGATTTTAAACAGTGCTGGTATCAGTACCAACACTTGGAAAACACCACGCATCACTGGTCTTCAATCAGACTTTGAACAATTCACAGTAACTCTTTGAGTGTGACTGTCCAGCCAATTTCTTTTCTGCTGGGTGGTCTCTCCAACTTAGAGACAAGGATATCATGTGGGACAGTATCAAATGCTTTGCAGAAGTTCAGGTAGATAATGTCATTTTCTCTTCCGTTATCCACTAGCACTCACCCCACTGTAGAAGGCCATCAAATTTGTCAGGCACAATGTGCCTGTAGTGAGGCCAATTTGGCTGTCACCAGTCACCTTCTTATTTTCAATGTACCTTAGCAAAGATTTGAGGAGGATCCACACCATTCAGACTGACTGACTTGTCCTCAGGTCTTCCTTTTATCCTTTTTTAAAAATGGAGATTCTCACACTGCAAGTTCATGTAGCTGGGGAATTTGTAAAGAGATACGACAAAGAAACCTATAAAAAACCTAAAACACAAAATGCTATACTCAAAGACTTTCTGAGCCAGGGTAGACAACCATTGTAAGTTTATTTGATATAGTCTCTGTTTTTTTTCTGAATAAAATATTAAAATGAGGATCTCAGTAAACTGGAAAATTGAAAACAACTCTAGAACAGGTATAGATCTTCCTTAATATACACTATAATGTACCATGTGTCATACTAAACATACATTATACTAAACTGAAGCACTTTGTGAAATCCCCAAATCAATAAATGTCAAAATAAACCCGGTTATAAATGTAGCTATAGAAGTTTTGCTAGCAGATATGAGATTGAATAAAGAAAAAAACCACAACACACACACACATAGACCAAATATGATGGAGAGGTTTGAACAGGATGAAAGTTTGCAGTCTTTGTCAAGTAGGGCGGATGAAATAATGGTAATTTTATTGTTGAATACAATCAGTGATTAAAAAAAAAACAAAAAAACAAAAAAACAAACCACAAACCACAATAAGGTTTCTTTCTTTTATTCTATAAATTATTAAAATGGCCCTGGGTTTTTACAGAAAGATATCATAGGTAAGCAGCTTTCCATTGGATAACAAGCAAACAAATAAAATCCTGTACTCAGAGGAACATGATAGAGTTGATATTTTTGAAAAAAAAGCTCTGTGATTACGAGACAGTGAATCATCAACCCTTACTTTTGATTTTTGGCAGATAATATTTTATACTCTTTTGTAACATGGATTAGGTAATGAAAAATATTTTAAATTAATTAATTTATGGGCACTCATTTTATTGCTATTTTTGTCACAGAGTATGCTTTCCCTTTTAGTGTATTAGACAATTTTCAACATGTTCTTTGAATATTGTTTGTATTGCTGTCAGTTTTACTATTTATTATGTAACAGGATATTTTAAGTAGTTCAGGATACTCATATAGTGTTTACTTAATGACAAACCCCTCCTGTAACATAAAATGATATATAATACAATCTATAGAAAAAGTCATTAATACAAGCACTTCTATGGTATGAATAAATCTTATAAAGAATGGTCTGCATTCAGAGAGTTTAAGTACACAAACTTTACAAAAAGATCTTGCATTCACACGGTGTGCTACTTTTGACTGGGACAGAATTAATTTTCTTCGTAGCCTTGTCACTCTCCTCTGGACCCACTCCAGTACCTCAGTGTCTTTCTTGAAGTGAGGGGCCCAGAATTGCACACAGCACTCGAGCTGAAGCCTCATACCATATGATATGCCCATACCATATTCCATACCATATGATGTCATGATCAGCAATAAATACAGGGAATCATAGAATCATACTGTTATCTAAGTTGGAAAACACCTTTAAGATCACTGAGTCCAACTATAAACTCAGCACTGCTCAGCCTACCACTAAACCATGTCCCTAAGCATCTCATCTACATGTCATCTCCAGGGATTGTGACACCACCACTGCTCTGGACAGCCTGTTCCAGCGCTTGACAATGCTTTTGGTGAAGAAATTTTTCCTAATGTCCAATTTAAACCTCCCCTGGTAAGCTTGAGGCCTTTTCCTCTTGTCCGATCACTTGTCAACTGAGATAAGACATCAACCCCCACCTCTTTTCAGGTAGTTGCAAAGCGTGAGAAAGGTCTCCTCTCAGCCTCCTCCAGAACAAACAACCACAGTTCCCTCAGCCGCTCCTCATAAGACTAGTGCTCAAGTTCCTTCACCAGTTTTGTTGTTGCATGAGAACAAGGGCTGGCGATCATGAGATTTCTCCCAGCTGCTTATAGAATATTTCATCTACCTCTTCATCGTAATCAGGTGGTCTATAACAGACTCCTACCATGATATCAACTCTGTCAGCCTTTCCCCTGATTCTTACCCATAAACACTAGACCCTATTAAGCTCTAAACATCATTAAGCTCCAAACAATCAAAACACTCTCTAACATACAGCATTACCCCACCACCTCTCTTTCCTTGCCTATCCCTTCCGAAAAGTTTATAGCCATCTGGACTGTTGGCCAGGCTAGGCCACTGCTCATAGACTGGCTAGACACTGGTAATTTGATGGTGAGCAATTGTTTTCATTTACATCCCTTGCCTTTCTTGGGTTTTATTTCTCTCTTTGCTGTTTTCCTTTTCATTACACATTATTATCATTATTGTTGTTCTTGTTATTATTTTAATTCAACTATTAGATTGTTCTTATCTCAAATCAAGAGTTTTCTTACTTTCACGTTTCCAATTCTCTTGCCTTCATCCTGCTGGAAGTGGCTGTGTGCTGCACTAGGTGCCAGCTGGCGTTAACCCTGACATGCAGGCAGACTGAATATTAACATTTTTGCCCCCTGTATTCCAGAGTCATTATGTTTCAATCCATCCTTCATAACAAGCTGCATGACATACAGACTTCACAGATCATTGCAGGGTTACAAAAAGCTCCTATGATAGATTTATTTTATTCCCTTTTCTAGTAGCTGTGTCTAGTCTTTGGATATATGTGCAACAATTACAAAACTGCAAAGCTATAAACCTAATCAATTGAAAAGAAAATTCTCCTTGTAGAAAAAAAATAATCTCAAAGAGCCTTCTAGGCAAGTGAATAAATGCATTTACTTTAATGATTTCTGTTATTTTATTGAGAAAAAAAACCCCTCCATCAGTAAAGTTTCACTTGCTTCATACATTCCCAGTAGAATTAAAAAGCTGAATTTTAAGAGATGCTAGCAAGACAGTAATATTTTCTTTAAAGTATTCGTATTATTTGAGATATATTGAATCATTGATTTAATGTGTGTAATAGCTGACTTTTAATTATGTCACTGCTCATGCATATGCAGATAGCAAGCATTTGAAAATTACGTGTGTTTTTTGTTTACTCTATTACTTGATGTGAATATTTATTATTTAAGTAGCCAAATTGTTTTTAAATTTGACAACTGGAACACTCTAATCTATTACCTTTCAAATAATCCCAATTATCTAATGGCTAGATTAGTAAAAGATGTAGGAACTTTCAGTGTAGGTTGTGCATCCTCACATCTTTTATTATGAAAAAATATAACAGAAGATAGCACAAAAAACTAACTTCAGCCTGAGCAAGCTAACCTACTTTTGTAAGCGATGAACACTGTCTCCTTAGGTGTCAGGTAATACATCATCCTGACTACCTGACTTCTAGACAAGTGTCACCTTATAAACAAGAGTCAGAGGTTAGTGTCCAGAGAATCCCTTATGAAGTCTTAGTATGTTTGTTTTTGCCCTTGCACACACACGTATTTCTCTTTAAAAGCTCCATAACAATGCTCTAAATGAAGCAGCTACTTAAGGAAGTTTTATTGACAGGGGTAAATACTCCAGATAGGAATTCCTTGAAGATAACCTCCTTCACTATAACTTAAGTCAAGTTAGGGCATCCTGTGTGACCTACTCTGGGAGATCCTGCTGTGGCAGGGGAGTTGGACAAGATGATCATTTGAGGTTCCTTCCAACCCCTCACATTCCGTGATTCTGTGAAGCAGAAGGATATTTACTGCTGGATTCAAATTGGAATTAGCTGTGAGACATGTCAAGATGTCCAAGCTTATTCAAGCCAGGCATGGTGAGAGGTGGAGTTGTTTCAACAACTAGGGAACTTCTAATGCAAAAGAGAAAGATGGAGGAAGTCTAAATATTTCCAGGGTTACATGGCAGCTACTCAAGGGAATTTTCTTATTTGCTTAGAACAGCAGTATTAGTATGCGCAGCTGTTCAGGCAATGATGTTCTAATTGTTTTTACTCAGTTTAATGGTGCTCATTATAAGATAGTAATATTATAAGACAGTAATATTATAAGACAGTAATATTTGTCAGCCATTTTTTCCCCTCTGAATTTATTATAAATCAATGTTGAAAAAAAAAGTACTGGGAAACATCAATATTTATCAGTTAGATGTACTATAGTACACCAGAAATAAAGAGTTTTTAAAACAAAATTAAAACTGAAATGAGGATCAGAGCCACATGGGAATTGTATGAACATCTAACTCCTTGCTACTGCAATAGAACTATCAATATCAAGAAAGGCTCAGCATACACAATATTCAAAGGGCTGAGAAAACAGAAAAGATGTTGTAGATTAATATCGTATGATCTGGATTCAATTTTTGTGTGTTTGGGGTGATATTTTTAAATATTCAGGAGAAACTCAAACTCTGGAATGAGTTCATTAAAAAAACATCAGAGAAAACTATAAAGACATTTAAGTTGAAGTAATATGTGTTTGTATCAACAAATAAGAAGGAAAAAATGGTTTTGAAAGCAATGCGTGCTATTGAAAGATATACAACCTGCTTGAATAGTCCTTAAAGTCTTAAATCTTTCAGATTACATAATGCAAGCTTTTGTAGGAGAATGCTTCTACAAGTATTCTAAATGAAAAGGAAAAAAGAAGGTGACTGAGATAAATTAAAGATTTTGACAATGATCGACATAAAGGCAATATTTCACTGTGAATATTTGGCCAAAACAGATCAAAAGAATTAATTATGTTGAATTTCAATATAACAGCACTAATTGTTTTGTTGTTTTTAACCCACAAAGAAGGTTTTTAGATTTTATTTCTCAATATTATCCAACTGATTGATATGAAGCTCTGAAAGTATCAAGTACGAGTCAAGAATTTTGTGCTAGGGAAAATTTATTCCCCTCCAATTTTAGTGTACAATCCTTTGACATTTTTCTGACAGATTGGGATCAAAAATCTCAGTTACTGTGATATGACAGATGTGTGAAAACACAAGAAAGAGCTTAAAGCATATAGGAGGCCCACAAACGAAAATAAAAAAAAAACAAACAAACAAAAAAACCACCCCAAAACAAAGCTAAAACCAAAAAAACTTTACCCTTTCACTTATTAATATTCATAGAATTGTAGAACAACTCATGTTGGAAGACATCTCAAAAGATCAACCTATCATGGCAAAGGGAGCCTAGATGAGATTATCTAGCTCCCTGTCCAATTGTACCTTGAAAACTTCAAACTCTGCCACATTTCTGGCAAGGTTGTTCCAGTAACTAATTGTTTTCAGTTGATATTACTCCTCAGTTCTCATTATCATTCATAGATTGTCTATAACTACTGAAGCAGTAGCAATTTCTTCAGGCATTAATTCAGTTCTCTTTCATAGCAACTTTTATATCAGCAACTGCAAACACTCAGTATCAATGTGCTTAACTGGTAGGTAGGATCATGGTATCTCCTACAATGGCTTCTTTATGAAAAATAATATTCCTGTATATGTAAAAACTGTTATCCTCCTTAATTTTCTGCAACAACCACAGAAAACTGAGGCTCATATTATACCTGGACTATACATTTTCTTTCCAAAAGCTGTGAACTTCAGCTGCTTGGTGATAGAAAGAATAACATCCACAGAAATTAACTCAATTATCTGTCAGAGAAATGATAGCTCTAACTATAGCTCTGCTTATTCTTAGGTTCTTTAGAATTTTTCTTAGAAATTATACATACGTTTTGGATGATGTACTAAAATCCATTCTCCACTGAAGAAAAAATCTTTGTTAGAGCAGAAGTGTCTCAACGGATTCACAAATATATTTCTTCCCAAATGAGCCTGAGAAGCAGGATCTGTTTGCTCTTTTTGCACGATATCTGTTAGAATGGGGTTATGACCAAGGGGGATTTCTAAATACTAATAATTTAAATGTCAGGAATAAGAAATACTGCTACCTGTGACAGAGTAAATTTATTCAGCTGATTAAAAACTTCAATGCTGTATTTTCAATTTCTCTCTTCAAGCCCCACCTATTTAACTCCTAGAAAGCTACATAGTTACATACATTTACTCCTACATACGACACCCACATATTTTACTGTTTTAATCGTTAGAAGAGAACAAATTAATTCAATTAATCCTTTTGGATGTGTATTTGAAATGTTATCTAAAAATTTTATTTTTTTCAATTAAGTGTATGACACTTAACTTGATCTTTCCAAAACTATAATGTCACACATGTAGTCTAATGAATCTTATTGGAAAAACTCTGGTGTTTCATGAATATTTGCTGCCATCTGCAGACAAAATGTGATAAATCTTTTCTGGAAATATGTTAATAATATTTTATTTTCCCCAATAAAACTTGTCTGCTGTGATTAAATAATTCTTATCTAAAATATTCCAATGGCTACCGCTATCAACTGTAATAAACTCCTGCAATCAACATGCACTCTGGTTTTATGTTGGAATTTTTTTTTAATTAAATGTTCTATAGATTCTTACAGCTCTTCATTTTATTTGTTTTAATAATTGTTTTCAATAAATTATTTTTAAAATAATAATTTTCTATTTCAAAAGTTTTCTATAACAGAAATTAATGCCCTCTGAAGTGTGAACTTTGGGTTTGGCTGAACCACACCACCTTCATAGGATAAGTCGTTGTATGATTGTATTGGGTTGGCTCAGCCGGATTT